>NC_092261.1:15649645-15809645 GCF_036320965.1 Panulirus ornatus | reverse complement strand
CTTTTTCATAGGATTTAATTTTACGGTTTGTTTTACGGTCGCTCAGCTCGAAGTAATGATTTCTAACACTAGACTTTGCCGTTAACGGAGTCGCATTCACCGACTGGATTGAGATAGGATGTTAAAGTTTTTGATATCTTGGGGAACTACTGCGTTTAAGTCTCATGTTGTGGATGTGACATCTGCACAGCATAGCAAGTACTTGTCTTCCTTGTCCGTGTTAAGACAGGGAAAACAATTGACTTCAGACAAGGAAGGCACTGGACTTCATGTTAAGAAAAGGAGAGCAGTGGACTACAAGTTAAGACAAGGAATTCAGTAGACTCCGTGTTAAGACAAGGAGTTGGGAATAGACTTCACGGTACGACAAGGAGGGGAATAGACACCGTGTCAAGGTTGGGAATAAACTCCATCTAAAGATAGAGTAGTGGAGTCCCTGGCAGACTTAGAGGGCGTTTGACTCCGTGTAAAGACAAGGAGAGGAGTGAACTGTGTTTAGATAGATAGATAGATAGATAGAGAGAGAGAGAGAGAGAGAGAGAGAGAGAGAGAGAGAGAGAGAGAGAGAGAGTGACGTATGCTCCCGTATATCAGCTCCTGTAAACAACGCGTGACAGCATCAGCGCGTATTGTGGAGGCCTCTGTGTTTTCTTTGTCGTGTTGTGTAGACGGCGTCAGTGTTCGCCTTACAGAGGCATGCGAGACCTCGTCATGTGCTGGTATTCACCCCGTCAGAATGTGACACCCGGGTATTTAGGGGTAGCCACAGTGCGAGGATAACAAGGTTAGGTAGGGAAGGACAAACAGATGTTAAGGGCGCAGATGCTCTTTTTTTTTTTGAGGGGGTGGGGCCTCCTTGCATGTGAGTGCTCAGGCTAGCAGGTGTACAAGTGCTCCTGACGCTTATAGACTTTGGTTAGTGACTTTATGACCTCTTGAGCACGACGGTACAATCCTTAAACACAGCAGTATAACCCTTGAGCATGCCGGCACGACTTTTAGGTATGATGGCCCGAGTCTTTAAAGTTCTGAATCCTCAAGGGTGAGACCAAAGGCCTGGCCCTCATACCCAGAAGGATCCTGCCACCTGTGCCCAAGGATCAGCTCGTACTGCTGAAGAGGTTAAAAGTTTTCCAAAGTTTCCTAGTGCTTGAGTGTGGGTGAGGAAGAGAAGAAACCAAAGTTTCTAAGATTTCCAAAGTGTGTACAACAGATGTAAAACACTGCAAGTGATAACCTTTCCTTTCCTTCTTTTTCTCATTTTTCCCCGGAGAGTGAAAGTTTTACAAGTCTGTAAAGACTTCCAGATTTCAGAAAGTTTCTGCTTGCCTAAGAAGTTCTAGTCATAGTGGAAACCGTAGATATTTGGGAGATCCATTGCTGAAGAGCTCGTAGATGCTAAAGTATTTTTTTTTTTCTTCTTTTTCCTGGGATTTTTGGCTTAGAAATTCAGTTGTGAAGAAGGGTGGTAGAGAGTAAGAGTTCAGGAACCTGTAATGCTCCCAGAGTGTTTTAAGAGTTCATATAAATTCAAGACTTTGTGTATAAGATTTTCTTGGTGTTGAAGAGTTTTTTCTTTTCAAGTTCTTGAAGTTTTTTTCGTAGAAGAGTTTGCCACTCAGTATGAACTTTGTTTTCAGGTTAACATCTTGATGTTTCTTAGGGAGGATGATTTTTGCCAATGTCGAAGTTTTCTCAGTTAAAAGAAAAAAAAAGGCCAAAGATGCGAGTTTTGGACTGCTAGAAAGTGTTCAGGAGCTGTCATGTGTTAGTGTTTAGTCATGAACAACACAGAATCTCCAGATGTTCTAAAGGCTCACTTGGAACACAAAGATTTTTTGCTAAGCGTTTTCAAAAGTCTTAAAGTGTCTTTTGAAGTATTTCTAAACTGCGTGAGTTAATTAGATCCTCTATGATCATCCATGTAAAGCTTTCTGAGTTTTTAAACATATTTTTTTCTTAGATTGGTCTAAACAAGTGTACTTTACAGTGACGTGATCCACGCTGCTCTTGTAGCTCGACTGCCGGTCACTGGCCTAAGGAAATTTCTGAGAGAGGTATTAGTAACGTTAGTGTAAATCGGTAAGAGTGCTGGACGCTTGGATGTCACTCCGGTATTCCTGTCCTAAGACGAAATACGCCTGGTAGGAGAGCAAGAGCTACCGGTCTGCTGAGAAGTGAGTTCTGTTCTGGGCAGTAGTGTCCACTGTGGACATTCCTCCGTTTGAAATGGTCTTGTGGATGCCCTTGCATCTTGTATATTCCCTTGTTAAGAAGGGTCGTGTGGATGTAGTAGGATCTTCGATATTCATTCGTTCAGAATAATAGTCTTGTGGATATGTAAGGATTGTAGAATACTCCCTCACTCAGAATGATCGTGTGGATATCGTAGGATCGTGGATATTCCTTTGTTTATGATATTCCTTCCTTGAGAATGGCCATGTAGATATTCTAGGATCCTTTTTGTTTACTTTGGAAACCCATCTAGGCTGAAAACTAGTTCAGAATGGTCGTATGGATATCCTGTGGTCCATTTATCAAAGGAACAGCGACAGTAGTAGCAGCAGCACTCCCTCACTGATCTTTCCTTGTTCCCAAAATCCACCATCTGATATTCCATATCACATGGTGTTCCCCCACGTAGCTTAGTGTTCCTGCCGGATGATAGTGCTTAGAGGGAGTGGTTGTGGGTGGGGAGGTGCCATCTGTATTTACTTTCACCTCTCCATCTGTATAGATTAGGAATGTAGGATATAATTACGACCTTCTGGCAGACACACCATTGTCATACGATATGTGCATCCTCTGCCCTATTGCCCTCCTCAGCTCTGCCCTTACTAAAGCATCTCGCCCTCCTCAGGTCTGCCCTTACTGAAGCAACTTGCCTTTTCTGAGCTCTGCCCTTACTGAACCAACTTGCCCTCCTCACCTCTGCTCTTACTGAAGCAACTTGCTCTCCTCAGCTCTGCCCTTACTGAAGCAACTTACCCTCCTCACCACTACCCTTACTGGAGCTGCTTATCCTCCTCACCTCTGCCCTAGTTTGGCCGGAGCGAGAGTCACAGAAAAGAGGGAAAAGGTCGAAAAAAAAAAAAACTATAAACAAGATGTAAAGAGGAAGGAAAATGTCCTGGGATTAGAGGGGTCGTGAGAGGTGGAGAGGCCCAGTGTGAGGAACTGAATTGGTACCTTGGTCGTCTGGATCATACTGGTGACCACAGGCGAAGCGTAAAGGCCTCAACTAGAGCGGAGCTGCCTCGATAATAACAGCCACCGTGACATGACGGAGGGTACGGAGACGCGGGAGGGAGACCGATGATGTCAAGAGCGCGAGGGAGGGAAGAAGTTCAAGGGGAATGGAGATGGGGTAAGGAGATACAAGGGTCATGGGAGATAATGAGGAGGCACGGAAGATGGATGGGAGAGATGGAAGGGTCTAAGGGGAACTAAGGGGATAGGGAAAACAGGAGAGACGACCAGATAGGGTAAGGGTGCAGTGGGTAGAAGGGAAGGAGAGGGATTAAGGAAGGAGGGGGTTGCCAGGAAAGAGTAAGGGAAGGGAGATAGAGGTAACGATAAAAAGGGAAGGAGGAAAATGGAAGAGGGAGAAAGTAAAAGGTAGTAGAAGGGAGAGAGGAGGAAGGAAGAAGGGGGATTAAAAAATAGGGAAAAGGAATCCTAGGAGATACAGAGGGAAGGAAGGAAGGAAGACAAGAAAAGCTGTTCTAGGAGGTACCACCTGATCAGAGGAGCCAGCGGCCTGATACACACGGAAATGACCGAGTGAACGGGTATGAAAACAGTTCCTCCGCCCTCACATAAGGAGGCACTTCCCTCCACACCACATAAGGAGACAGACCACCGCCGTCCCCCGCCCCCATACGAAACAGCCCCACCCCACCCCACCCCACCTTTACCATTCCACCTGGGGAAAAAAGAAAAATATCTCTCTTACCTCACGTTTTCTAACCACACAGGGATACGACAGAGGATTTTTTCACTGCCAGACAGATGTATATATAGGCAAACGAGATCGTACGGGTTATGTAAACAGACTGACGTTAGAATCCCATCGTCAGAACCTCATGTAGATATACCTTGAAGGCAGACCACCCCATCTGCCATCCAACCCCCTGACCCAGAGACGAAGTGAGGGACGGTAAGTTAAGGACGTTGACAGTAACAGAGCGGCTGGGGACGGTGCGAGACTCGCTAGACAGACATTAAACAGACTAACGGAGTAGGTGGGACGGTGCGAAACCTCATTAGGAAGACGTTAACAGACTAACAGTAGCGGCTGGAGGGATGCGAACCTCACCAAACAGGCTTCAACAGACTAATAGTAGCGGATGAGACGGTACGAGCCTCACAAGACAGGCCTTCAACAGACTAACAGTAGCGGATGAGACGGTACGAACCTCGAAAGACAGATGACCAAACTACGTCCACAGGTGCTGGAGAAAGCGTCCATGTGAACGACTAGGACGAATACATACGTTCCCAGAATACGGTGGAAAACCACAATGACACGTCAGTGGCGGAAATGCACGTGAGATGGTCATGAGAACGAGAAAAAGACAGGGAGTGCAAAATACCCACAGCCAGGTATGTTTTAATAGCTTTTACAGGAAGACGGATGAAGACAACAAACAACAGGGGCAAACGGAAACAAAATTCATTATCTGTCACTGTTGTCCTAGACAGAAAATAAGATAGATAGATAAATGAATTAACTGGATAAAAAAACGATTCATTATCTTTATTTTTTATCTATTCTGGTTAATCCCCTTTTAAAACTCTCAGTTACAGGGTTCATATTTACGTCTCGCCTGTAGCCATCCCCTTTCACTGCATGAAGACATCAAGGGAGATAACCTTTCAGTTTGTCTTCCATGTAATTTGTGAAGAAAAATAACAAGTCCGAAAAAAGAGAAATATTCTTAGAGCCACCCCTAAAAAAACACGGTTAATGGAAGTCAGTGATGATAAAACTGTTAACAGCTATAATAATGATAATTACATTGGTTATAATGATAGTAATAAATTTAATGATAGAAATAATAATGATAATGACAGGACAATGATAATGATGATAACAGGAATGATAATAATGATGATAATTGTTATAATGATAATGATAAAAGGAATGATAATAATGATAATGATGATTGTTATAACGATAATGATAATGAAAATAACGATATAGTAATAATAATGGTAATAATAGCATTAGGTATGATAATAGTAGAATTCATGGTGATAATGAGAAAATATGATAATTATGGCAATAAACCATTAATAATGCGTGGGCCGATAAGTAGACACATCAGAGGAAATTAATTCCCCACCCCCCTAAAAAAAAAGCTTTTTAGATCCACTTGTATGTGCGGGCGACGCGTCGTAAGTGTCACAACAGGTAAGTTTACGATTTGTTTTCGACCGAAGGTAGATCTGTTTTAGATGTGGATCTTGACGCGAGATGTGGTTATAGGAAGAGGCCGGAGGTAGGTCTCTCTCTCACACTATGGGTCCTGAGCAGAGAGAGAGAGAGAGAGAGAGAGAGAGAGAGAGAGAGAGAGAGAGAGAGAGAGAGACTACCTACCTTCTCTATCTACCTATTGCCTACTTACCTACCTACCTACTTACAGTAAGGACGATGTTGTCATACAGTAAGGACGATGTTGTCATACAGTAAGGACGATGTTGTCATACAGTAAGGACGATGTTGTCATACAGTAAGGAGGGTGTTGTCTTACAGTAAGGACGATGTTGTCATACAGTAAGGAGGGTGTTGTCTTACAGTAAGGACGATGTTGTCATACAGTAAGGACGATGTTGTCATACAGTAAGGACGATGTTGTCATACAGTAAGGACGATGTTGTCATACAGTAAGGAGGGTGTTGTCTTACAGTAAGGACGATGTTGTCATACAGTAAGGAGGGTGTTGTCTTACAGTAAGGACGATGTTGTCATACAGTAAGGAGGGTGTTGTCTTACAGTAAGGACGATGTTGTCATACAGTAAGGACGATGTTGTCATACAGTAAGGAGGGTGTTGTCTTACAGTAAGGACGATGTTGTCATACAGTAAGGAGGGTGTTGTCTTACAGTAAGGACGATGTTGTCATACAGTAAGGACGATGTTGTCATACAGTAAGGACGATGTTGTCATACAGTAAGGAGGGTGTTGTCTTACAGTAAGGACGATGTTGTCATACAGTAAGGACGATGTTGTCATACAGTAAGGACGATGTTGTCATACAGTAAGGACGATGTTGTCATACAGTAAGGAGGGTGTTGTCTTACAGTAAGGACGATGTTGTCATACAGTAAGGACGATGTTGTCATACAGTAAGGAGGGTGTTGTCTTACAGTAAGGACGATGTTGTCATACAGTAAGGACGATGTTGTCATACAGTAAGGACGATGTTGTCATACAGTAAGGAGGGTGTTGTCTTACAGTAAGGACGATGTTGTCATACAGTAAGGAGGGTGTTGTCTTACAGTAAGGACGATGTTGTCATACAGTAAGGACGATGTTGTCATACAGTAAGGAGGGTGTTGTCTTACAGTAAGGACGATGTTGTCATACAGTAAGGACGATGTTGTCATACAGTAAGGACGATGTTGTCATACAGTAAGGACGATGTTGTCATACAGTAAGGACGATGTTGTCATACAGTAAGGAGGGTGTTGTCTTACAGTAAGGACGATGTTGTCATACAGTAAGGACGATGTTGTCATACAGTAAGGACGATGTTGTCATACAGTAAGGACGATGTTGTCATACAGTAAGGACGATGTTGTCATACAGTAAGGACGATGTTGTCATACAGTAAGGACGATGTTGTCATACAGTAAGGAGGGTGTTGTCTTACAGTAAGGACGATGTTGTCATACAGTAAGGAGGGTGTTGTCTTACAGTAAGGACGATGTTGTCATACAGTAAGGACGATGTTGTCATACAGTAAGGACGATGTTGTCATACAGTAAGGAGGGTGTTGTCTTACAGTAAGGACGATGTTGTCATACAGTAAGGACGATGTTGTCATACAGTAAGGACGATGTTGTCATACAGTAAGGACGATGTTGTCATACAGTAAGGAGGGTGTTGTCTTACAGTAAGGACGATGTTGTCATACAGTAAGGAGGGTGTTGTCTTACAGTAAGGACGATGTTGTCATACAGTAAGGACGATGTTGTCATACAGTAAGGACGATGTTGTCATACAGTAAGGACGATGTTGTCATACAGTAAGGAGGGTGTTGTCTTACAGTAAGGACGATGTTGTCATACAGTAAGGACGATGTTGTCATACAGTAAGGAGGGTGTTGTCTTACAGTAAGGACGATGTTGTCATACAGTAAGGACGATGTTGTCATACAGTAAGGAGGGTGTTGTCTTACAGTAAGGACGATGTTGTCATACAGTAAGGACGATGTTGTCATACAGTAAGGAGGGTGTTGTCTTACAGTAAGGACGATGTTGTCATACAGTAAGGACGATGTTGTCATACAGTAAGGACGATGTTGTCATACAGTAAGGACGATGTTGTCATACAGTAAGGACGATGTTGTCATACAGTAAGGACGATGTTGTCATACAGTAAGGACGATGTTGTCATACAGTAAGGAGGGTGTTGTCTTACAGTAAGGACGATGTTGTCATACAGTAAGGAGGGTGTTGTCTTACAGTAAGGACGATGTTGTCATACAGTAAGGACGATGTTGTCATACAGTAAGGACGATGTTGTCATACAGTAAGGACGATGTTGTCATACAGTAAGGACGATGTTGTCATACAGTAAGGAGGGTGTTGTCTTACAGTAAGGACGATGTTGTCATACAGTAAGGACGATGTTGTCATACAGTAAGGACGATGTTGTCATACAGTAAGGAGGGTGTTGTCTTACAGTAAGGACGATGTTGTCATACAGTAAGGACGATGTTGTCATACAGTAAGGACGATGTTGTCATACAGTAAGGACGATGTTGTCATACAGTAAGGAGGGTGTTGTCTTACAGTAAGGACGATGTTGTCATACAGTAAGGACGATGTTGTCATACAGTAAGGACGATGTTGTCATACAGTAAGGAGGGTGTTGTCTTACAGTAAGGACGATGTTGTCATACAGTAAGGACGATGTTGTCATACAGTAAGGACGATGTTGTCATACAGTAAGGACGATGTTGTCATACAGTAAGGACGATGTTGTCATACAGTAAGGACGATGTTGTCATACAGTAAGGACGATGTTGTCATACAGTAAGGACGATGTTGTCATACAGTAAGGACGATGTTGTCATACAGTAAGGACGATGTTGTCATACAGTAAGGAGGGTGTTGTCTTACAGTAAGGACGATGTTGTCATACAGTAAGGACGATGTTGTCATACAGTAAGGACGATGTTGTCATACAGTAAGGACGATGTTGTCATACAGTAAGGACGATGTTGTCATACAGTAAGGACGATGTTGTCATACAGTAAGGACGATGTTGTCATACAGTAAGGAGGGTGTTGTCTTACAGTAAGGACGATGTTGTCATACAGTAAGGAGGGTGTTGTCTTACAGTAAGGACGATGTTGTCATACAGTAAGGACGATGTTGTCATACAGTAAGGAGGGTGTTGTCTTACAGTAAGGACGATGTTGTCATACAGTAAGGACGATGTTGTCATACAGTAAGGAGGGTGTTGTCTTACAGTAAGGACGATGTTGTCATACAGTAAGGACGATGTTGTCATACAGTAAGGACGATGTTGTCATACAGTAAGGAGGGTGTTGTCTTACAGTAAGGACGATGTTGTCATACAGTAAGGAGGGTGTTGTCTTACAGTAAGGACGATGTTGTCATACAGTAAGGACGATGTTGTCATACAGTAAGGAGGGTGTTGTCTTACAGTAAGGACGATGTTGTCATACAGTAAGGAGGGTGTTGTCTTACAGTAAGGACGATGTTGTCATACAGTAAGGACGATGTTGTCATACAGTAAGGAGGGTGTTGTCTTACAGTAAGGACGATGTTGTCATACAGTAAGGACGATGTTGTCATACAGTAAGGAGGGTGTTGTCTTACAGTAAGGACGATGTTGTCATACAGTAAGGACGATGTTGTCATACAGTAAGGACGATGTTGTCATACAGTAAGGACGATGTTGTCATACAGTAAGGACGATGTTGTCATACAGTAAGGACGATGTTGTCATACAGTAAGGAGGGTGTTGTCTTACAGTAAGGACGATGTTGTCATACAGTAAGGACGATGTTGTCATACAGTAAGGACGATGTTGTCATACAGTAAGGACGATGTTGTCATACAGTAAGGACGATGTTGTCATACAGTAAGGACGATGTTGTCATACAGTAAGGAGGGTGTTGTCTTACAGTAAGGACGATGTTGTCATACAGTAAGGACGATGTTGTCATACAGTAAGGACGATGTTGTCATACAGTAAGGACGATGTTGTCATACAGTAAGGAGGGTGTTGTCTTACAGTAAGGACGATGTTGTCATACAGTAAGGACGATGTTGTCATACAGTAAGGAGGGTGTTGTCTTACAGTAAGGACGATGTTGTCATACAGTAAGGACGATGTTGTCATACAGTAAGGACGATGTTGTCATACAGTAAGGACGATGTTGTCATACAGTAAGGAGGGTGTTGTCTTACAGTAAGGACGATGTTGTCATACAGTAAGGACGATGTTGTCATACAGTAAGGAGGGTGTTGTCTTACAGTAAGGACGATGTTGTCATACAGTAAGGACGATGTTGTCATACAGTAAGGACGATGTTGTCATACAGTAAGGAGGGTGTTGTCTTACAGTAAGGACGATGTTGTCATACAGTAAGGAGGGTGTTGTCTTACAGTAAGGACGATGTTGTCATACAGTAAGGAGGGTGTTGTCTTACAGTAAGGACGATGTTGTCATACAGTAAGGAGGGTGTTGTCATACAGTAAGGACGATGTTGTCATACAGTAAGGACGATGTTGTCATACAGTAAGGACGATGTTGTCATACAGTAAGGACGATGTTGTCATACAGTAAGGAGGGTGTTGTCATACAGTAAGGAGGAGGATGTTATACAGTAAGGACGATGTTGTCATACAGTAAGGACGATGTTGTCATACAGTAAGGACGATGTTGTCATACAGTAAGGACGATGTTGTCATACAGTAAGGACGTTGTTGTCATACAGTACTAGGACGTTGTTGTCATACAGTACTAGGACGTTGTTGTCATACAGTAAGGATTTGTCATACAGTAAGGAGGGTGTTGTCTTACAGTAAGGACGATGTTGTCATACAGTAAGGAGGGTGTTGTCTTACAGTAAGGACGATGTTGTCATACAGTAAGGACGATGTTGTCATACAGTAAGGACGAGGGTGCCATACAGTAAGGAGGTTGTTATCATACAGTAGGACTAGAAGGTTTTTCGTGTTATAATGTTCCTTGGCTCGTGAGCTGAACAAATATTTTTCTAGCACTAAACAAAGATTTGTCAATGAAAAGTCTTGGGGTATTGTGAGGACGGTGAAATTTCTCATTTTTCATACCTTAAACCTACAAGTGTTTACTTATATATATATATATATATATATATATATATATATATATATATATATATATATATATATATATATACCGTGTTCACCTTCATGTTACATCGCGCGTACCGTATTTGCAGCCCACGGTATTTCTCGATGGTGAAATCAAGAAAATTCATAAAATTACATAAAATTGCATGAAATTCGAAATATCACGAAAGTGTTCGATTCTTCGTGTTTCATTTCCCTTATGGCTACCAGCATATGCATACATAAACATACATACATACATACATACTGTACATACATACATGCATGCATACATACATACACACCGTACATACATACATACATACATACTGTACATACATACATGCATACACACAAACATAGATACATGCAGGCATATATACATACATGCATGCATACATACATGCATACATACATACATACATACTGTACATACATACATACGTACATACACACATACACACACACATACACAACCATCTTCCTACACCAGCAGCTCCTTCTATCTTCTTCAGGCGCCCCCAGCAGCGCTCAGGAAGTCGGCCGTATCCGCTAGGCGGGACCACAGGTCGTAAAGTGTCATGATGCGTGTGTGTCTGTGCGGGGAGAGTGCCGGAGATTGAGCAGTAAGCGCTAAGTGACCTCGTTGTGTGGTAGTTGGTTGCATCGTGGGTATGAGGTGGGGAGGGTCACACACACACACACACACACACACACACCGTGCTGGGTTATTATCAGCGTCATGTTACAATTTTTTTTCCACCGACGATATTCAGTTTTGGCGCAAATGACATCATCATGCGTCTGGCAGATCCATAGACCGTCAAGTGTTGACTGCATCATATCAATTAGGTCAGTGTTCCCCAAGGCGGTGAGTTGAAGTGTCGTCATTTTTTGCGCTCGCTTTTATTGACGTGCTCTGCTGTTTTGGCTCTATGTTTAAGAACAAACCCATTGAAAATGTCTGAGGGGAATCTGTGTAGTGTGCAAAAAGCCAGAATCTTGGCGTTATTCAGCGAAAATATGACAACCAGCGAGGTAGCGCTAGCCCGAGACTAAGCGAAGCCTCGCTTTTCCAATGACGCTTGTTTAAAGAGCCGCTTGTCACCTCCCTCCTCCATCAGGTTCCTTCTACAAGACCCACACTAGGACGGCCCCAAGTGACACCCCGCCACCAAGGTCACTAAGAAGTTACTGAAACGTGGAATGATGAGAGAAAAGTCCTCGCAATACTGAATTAAGATGAAAGAGAAAAAGGAATCAAAACCCCATCCTAGCTTCCTTGTGAATGTGTCCGAACGTTTGATGCGCCATCGGCTTCAGAAAGCTTTGAAAACGTCATTTGTGGTGTTCAGGGGAAACGCTACTGCTGGGGGAGCTCGTATGGCAAAGCAGAGACTCGTTAGCCCGTACGTGTTCTCGTGTTGGACAGTTGAAGAGGTCATGTGGAGTGACGAATTAACTCGGAGCAGAGTACTTAGGTCAAGGTTAGATGGTCCGGACGGTCGGTCGGTACTCATAGAAAACTGTCAGTTATCTGGCATTTGGCTGCTTTGCTGGGGTTTGTGGCTGTGGAGGAATATGTATGTATATATATATATATATATATATATATATATATATATATATATATATATATATATATATTTATATGTATAATGATAAAAATAAATAATTATATACATTGGAAAGGATCACAGTTGTTCGCGTGATCAAGTATATTCCTGTGAGTCCACGGGGAAAATGAAACACAATAAGTTCCCAAGTGCACTTTCGTGTAATAATCACATCATCAGGGGAGATACAAGAGAGAAATATAAGTCAGTTGATATACAACGAAGAGACTTAGCTAGGACGCCATTTGGTAAACAAGTGAGAGAGATGTGTGGTAATAAAAGGAGTGTGGTTGAGAGAGCAGAAGAGATATGTGTATTGAAATGGTTTGGTCACACGGAGATAATGAGTGAGGAAAGATTGACAAAGAGAATATATGTGTCAGAGGTGGAGGGAAGAAGAAGTGGGAGACCAAATTGGAGATGGAAGGATGGAGTGAAAAAGATTTTGAGCGATCGGGGCCTGAACATACAGGAGGGTGAAAGGTGCGCAAGGAATAGAGTGAATTGGAACGATGTGATATACCGGGGTCGACTTGCAGCCATTGGATTGAACCAGGGCATGTGAAGCGTCTGAGGTAAACCATGGAAAATTTTGTGAGGCCTGGATGTGGAAAGGGAGCTGTGGTTTCGGTGCATTATATATGACAGCTATAGACTGAGTGTGAACGAATGTGGCCTTTGTTGTCCTTTCCTAGCGCTACCTTGCGGGGGAAGGGTGTTGCTATTTCATTTGTGGCGGGGTGGCGACGGGAATGAATAAAGGCAGCAAGTATGAATTATGTACATGTACATATATGTATATGTCTGTGTGTGTATATATATGTATACGTTGAGATGTATAGGTATGTATATGTGCGTGTGTGGACGTGTATGTATATTCATGTGTATGTTGGTGGGTTGGGCCATTCTTTCGTCTGTTTCCTTGCGGTACCTCGCAAACGCGAGAGACAGCGACAAAAAAAAGAAATATATATATATATATATATATATATATATATATATATATATATATATATATATATATATATATATATATATATATATACTAAAACCACCGTTTCAACGTATCCCAGAACCCTTTCACGCCACGATGCAACTACCATAAACAAGACGCTGAGCGCTTACCTCTCAGCCGCCCAGCACTCTGCACATAGACGCATGCACGTCACAACACTCATGACCTACGGTCCCAACAAGTGGAGGTGGCTGGCTTCCTAAGTGCTGCCGGAGCCTCATAAGGATAGAAGGAACTCCTGGGGCAGGAGGGTAAGGTAATGGGTATATATATACGTATACACACAGTTCAAAACACGTCATAGACTCTTAGAAATACGATACGTATGAATGAAACTTGTACTGTAACGTAATCGACCTCCTTCCCTCCATATACTCCTCCAGACAGAATCCCCAGTTGGAAAACCTGACCAGCAAAACCTGCACTTCTCTTTTGAGGAGATTTTCACTGCTCACCATCCCACTTTCCTCAACTCTCACACCTAAGATTCCCCCCCCCCCCCTCCTCCCCCGAGTTGAAGTACTCAGAAACCAATTGCAACCTTTCAGTATCTTCAACCTAAGTAACCAACCAGCCGAACCCCCAGCCTACCACTCCAGCATCCGAACTTTGCAAAACATCAGCCCTACACACACACATGTAGGATGTACACTCTGCTTGTACAGGTGCACTGAGTACAGTTATGTACAGCTCCCAGCCCACCTCTGTAATTCGTGTCACACCCCAGTCTCCAGAGCGGTTGTCCACGCCACTACATGTGGGCTGGTCAATAAAAATTTTGAAATGAGCGTAAAGGAGCCGAGGGGAGAAACAGTTTCTCGGGAGGAGGGAGAGGGCGTGGAGTGTGTTAAGAAGGGTGGTAAGGTTAATGGACCAGGGGAGTGAGGGCGGAGGCATGTAGTGGAGGGAAGGGAGGTGAAGGAGTGGCTGTCGGAGAAGGAAGGTGAAGAAGGGGTAGGGAGTCTGTAGTGCAAGGGAGGGGAAGGGGTTAGGTTGTGTTGAGGATGTAGGTAGAGGTTGAAGGAGGAGGAGCAGCGTTGCAGTGAGAGGAAGAATGGTAGCTCACTCCACCTTAGTTAAGGCTGGAGAAACTCTTTCAAGTTGGTAGACTTCTCAGAACTTGTGCGATCTTAGAGGGTCGAGTTAAACTCTACCACAGTGCTCTCTCTCTCTCTCTCTCTCTCTCTCTCTCTCTCTCTCTCTCTCTCTCTCTCTCTCTCTCTCTCTCTCTCTCTCTCTCTCAGGTGATCGAGCCAGTGGTGTTCCTGGGTGCTATAACGAAACATCCACAAGCGACACACGCTCTTCGATTGAGCCTTGATGCTATAAACTAGGGAAGAGAGTTCTTGATAAAGGATCCTATTACATTCATCCCTTCCTACCTCACCCACCTGTAGTAGACTGGGGATTACATTTATCATCACAGGTTTAATAATCTTTCCTTCAGGGTCTGTTATCTCCTACCCTTTTTTTTTTGAGTAATTCTCCTCAGCATTTCCCCGAGTATTTGATGATATACATAATGGGAGAAAATACTGATCATCACTCGACCCACCGGTAAAATATGTTAGATGTATCTAAATGTTGATAGTGAAGCACCTACCTAAACAAACGTGTATGACTGAGTCCAGGACATTTAAAAGCTGTTTAAAACTTTATTTACTCTCGCCAACTGTTTTATTATGTAATTACATAATGTATTATGTAATTGATGTATTATGTAATTATGTAATTAATTTATTTCAACGTTTAAGTCTCGGTAAAGGGGACAGTATTGTAACAGTTAAGCATACAACTTAGCTTTCTTGGGTTGGTAGTTCGTTTAATTGATCGTGACGTTTAGTTTTGCACTCTCGTGTATGTCCTGATGACGCCTGAGACTTTGGGGTCATAGTGAGGCGTCTTCCAGTGATTGTCATCTTACCCCGTCTATTGGCGGATGGTTATGTGTGTTGACGATGTACGGCAGTCCCTTGAGCACGATGGTACGACCCTTGGCTGGGATGGCCTTGCCTCTCATTCGATCCTCTGGTGTTATGTTAAAGGTTAGGGCCATCTGCACCGATGGGTTGTTATTGTCGTGTTCAAGGGTTGCTACCATTGTGTTTAAGGGTCGTTACCGTCGTGTTCAAGGGCCGTTACCGTCGTGCTCAGGGTCGTACGTTAATGCTCAAGATAATAGAAATGTCTCCCGAAAGTATAGCAACACATCACATACGTTTCCACTGTTATGTTCGAGGGGTGAGCTGGCCACGTAGGGCCACCTCAGCCCCACACTTCTGTGATGTTGAGGTGTACGTACTCATCTCCAGGTCACAGGTGGCTGGCAGGAGACAACACTATGAATATATTTCCCGATTATTTACAAGAGGGATGGGGAGGTTTTTAGGACTTAAAGACTTTAGGAAAAAGGGGCGCTTGCTGGAGGGTACTTAAAGGTCTGGTGATCAAGAGGTTAGGAGAAAATAGAAGAAAGATAGAAGGTTAATAGACCATAGGGCTCCTCCCATGTACTGCATTGTCGGTATGTCAAGTTGTCTGTGTGATAGGGAGGGGTCCACACTCCCCTCAAAAGGACTCAAAACCCTTTTACGAGGCGGGAAAAGCCTTCATTTGGCAGGTGGAAGTCAGGTCACAAGAGCATCATACGAGATGTCAATATATTGTTGCCATGTCTCATCTCAGTTGTTTATGTCTCATCTTGGTATCTTTAGAAAGGCCGACGAGGGAAGTCGTCAGGGTCCTCGAGCGGTGTTCGGGTTTAAGATTCCCAGATCTTGTGGACCGATTCTCGTTGCCCCGTGTTGTAGCTTCCCTCAATCTCCTCACGTGTGTATATATATGGGTCACCACACAGCGTTGCATGGCGGTACTCCAGATGCGGTCGGTGGAAGGTAGAGAATATTTAATTTGTACTCTTTTCAGCCATCGTGGTTAGTACGTGTAGGTGCATAGAATATTGTAGGATAGAGTCTTCACATAGACTCGTGGTTTGGATTAGCTTTTCTTTTAAATGATCCTCGTAATTATTCTTTTTTTTTAATTATTATGCCTCCTCCAGTTACTGGGCCGCCATAGATTTAGAGATGAATGTTTGGTTGATGTGTCAA
Organism: Panulirus ornatus; assembly: GCF_036320965.1. Taxonomy (NCBI): domain Eukaryota; kingdom Metazoa; phylum Arthropoda; class Malacostraca; order Decapoda; family Palinuridae; genus Panulirus; species Panulirus ornatus. Next base: position 15,793,323 of record NC_092261.1, on the reverse strand, counting down.
CCGTAGCACTGAACATGGAACTCATATATATATATATATATATATATATATATATATATATATATATATATATATATATATATATATATATTATCCCTGGGAATAGGGGAGAAAGAATATTTCCCACGTATACCCTGCGTGTCGTAGAAGGCGACTTAAAGGGGAAAGGGAGCATGAGGCTGGAAATCCTCCCAAATCCTCCACTCTCGTTTTTACTTTTCCAAAAGAAGGAGCAGAGAAGGGGGCCAAGTGAGGATTTTCCCTATAAGGGCTCAGTCCTCTGTTCTTGACGCTACCTCAATGACCTAGGAAATGGCGAATATATATATGAAAAAAAGAATATATGTATATATACAAAGTAACATTGTTGCCAAATTAGTCTGCCATTATTCCACAATGGGGCAGAATTATTTAGTTACCGTCCCTGCTAGACAGGACGGTGTCGACCCAACAACAATAGCGAGAGCGGATACAAAAAAAGAGGCAAGCGGTGTCAGGCCTGGGGTAAAACCAATTACCAGAACCAGAGTTAAAGAAAGAAAAAAAAAAGGAGAAAAAAAGATACGTGAAGAATACAGAGACATTTTTCCTCCCCCTTGTGAATCCCATGCATAATCGGTGGCAGTGTATTTACTTTAGTGGGAGACGGGGGGGCGTTTGGAGGCCCATGGTTCGCGGGAGCGTCCGAGAAGAGATGGTAGAGTTGCGTAGTGTTTGTGGCTGTCGTGTGGTGGACGATGTGGTACGGACAGACGGTGGGTTTATAAGTCTACAGGCTAAGTTAGCCTGGCTTGTCTTGTAGACCATCGGGCCAAAGAGAAATTAAATCTGCATTAAGATACCTGCTGGCTGAGAAACGATGAAGACCCATCCCATTCCCCCTCCTCCATTCCTTTCCCATTCCGTCCCATTCCGCATCATCTTCCTCTCCCCCCTTTCCTCTTCTGACCTGTTATTCATTCTCCTGCTTTTTCGTTGCCTTTCCTCCTGCTTTCTCTTCTCTCCCTTTTCACCTTTCTGCATAGGTGATCCTTCATTGTCTCTCTCTCTCTCTCTCTCTCTCTCTCTCTCTCTCTCTCTCTCTCTCTCTCTCTCTCTCTCTCTCTCAGAAACAAATTGTCGCCACATGTTGCTCATACAACACTCACATGCCCCACAACCACGTACGCAACATTCACAATAGTTACGTTTACGCAAAGAACACCCGGAACAGAGTTACGTCCATACTTACAATATTCATAGTAGAGCCACCGCTGCACGTACAACGCTCACAATCGCTACAACCTCGCTTATGATATTCACATCAGAGCTACAACCACCCATACAATACACACCAGACTTACAGCCAGAGATACAACACATGACAAGGCTATAACCACACATGCAACACAGCAGGCTACAGATGCAACGTGCAACAGGGGCTACAACAACTTATACCACAGGGGCTACAATCACACATACAACAGGGATACAACCACACATACAACATACAATAGGGCCACAACCACACATACGATATACAACAGGACTACAACCACACATATTCCCGTTCTCGTGAGTCTGTATTGCCGGGCTCTGAGCTACTGTCTGTTAATGTCTGTGTTAATCTGTGTAATCATGAGTATCCCTGGGAGCCTGTCTACGTCTGTGTAACTCATATATCCCTTTATAGATATGTTTTCATCTGTGTATCTGGGGTAGTGTCCTGCTGTGCACTGCCTGTGTGATTAGCTTTCTCCCTATGAATTTCTGGTGTCTCTGTACCACAGTGTTTGTGTTCTAAATCTGCCGCTGTGGGCTGTGTAACCCATCTGTGTCGCTGTTCATCTCTGTGTCTTGTATCCCACCGGCTGCCATCTTATGTATGATTCATTGTACCGCTGCTGACCCATGTGTACGTTCGTGTATCCATCGTCATTTTCCCAACTTATCAATGTGTTTTGTAACACAGGAGCATCATCTCTGTGCCTTCTTTATATCTCTGTGTACTGTTAACTGTATCTATGTGTCGCTCTTGTATTCCTGGTCATCTCTCTTAACCTGTATGTTGACTGTATTTCCTTGTATTCCTGGTCCTCTCTCTTAACCTGTATTAATCTTCCTGCAGTTGACTACATAGAAAAAGGGTCTGTGTACATTGCAGACCACATGTCTTTGCTTGGTCTGTTCATCTCGGCCTTTATGTATGCCTGCGTCTGTGTATACCTCCGCATACATCCATGTGTTCTGATGTGGTTCTTTGTGTCTTACTGCCTCTGTAAACTAACTAGTAAATATCTAAGGATATCCTCAGCTAGCTAGGTAGTGATAGATACAATAGACTCACCACTCCAACGTGACCAAAATGTATGTCTGAACTGGAAATGCTTTTGCCGGACGTATGTGTTCTTACCCTGTATTAAGGAAATGCTTACCAACCTACACTTGTATATACAGACGGAGGCAGCACAAGCGTAAAACTCTTCCCCCGTGACACACGCAGAGCAATCACACACACACACACACACACACACACAGAGCGAGAGAGAGAGAGAGAGAGAGAGAGAGAGAGAGAGAGAGAGAGAGAGAGAGAGAGAGAGAGAGAGAGAGAGGCTTCTGTGGTGCGGTGGTTAGCGTCTTTGACTCTATTTCATTCACGATGCCCGCTCGGGTTCGAACCCTGGGCGCGGTAGTCATCCCACAGACAGTCCAGCTTTTAATCCTCCCCTCGGGGTTTGTCCATAGATGGGTGTACTTGGCTTAAGAAGCCGGGGTGTCTGTTTTTGTTTACATACAGATGAGATAAAAAGACACGGTACGCATATACAAGTAGACGGGGTCACACGAGTGGACAACTCTCTCACTGTATTACATAAATATTCATCCCTGATAGTGATCACACACATACACACACACACTTACACACCACCCACCCCCCCACACACACACACACACACACACACACACACACACACACACACACACTTCCTCCTCAAGGCGTAGAGTTAATGTTGATAAAGCAATCAAGGACTATATGATGTGGGAGAAGTCAAGTACGTCGTAAAAATTAACATTCGTAAAAAAAAATGAACTCCTAATCTTGAGTTTCCCCTCAATATTAATGCTAATATTATGCTGGAATTAGAAATCAGTGGATCATATATTGTAAAAGAAAACGAGATTTATGATATTACTCTCGAAGCGCCTGTGACGAGCACTCCACGCCCATGGTCTGCCCTGATTATTCTGATTATAAGGAAACGATTAATCCCACAATTAATCCCTTCTCCTCCTCCTCCTCTTACGTCGTCGGCCTAATGGCTTTTCTATATGCAAATGTTTCTTTTTCTGAGCCAAATATTTAATCATGGATATATATATGCTGAATTAACGAGGTGTCACCAGCATTGGTTGGGGAGAGAGAGAGAGAGAGAGAGAGAGAGAGAGAGAGAGAGAGAGAGAGGTAAAGAGAGGAAAGTGAAGAAAATTCCAGATGCCTTGATCCTTCTATCACTTTCCCATCATCATCAGGCATCGACACTATCATTACCAATCACCATTTTCACCATATATATTTCCCCATTATATGCTTCGAAAACACCGTCTTCATCAACCTCTTCTTACTCTTCCAGCCTCTCTCTCTCTCTCTCTCTCTCTCTCTCTCTCTCTCTCTCTCTCTCTCTCTCTCTCTCTCTCTCTCTCTCCCACCTCCTCCTCCTACTCCTCCTCCTCCTTCCTATCACAGCTCTCCACTCTTCTCTCCCTCCTACCCAACATCATCTTACCTCCTCTCCTTTTCCCCTTCTTCCTCCCTCCTTCTTCGTCTTGCCTTTCGCTTCTCCTACCCACATCCCCCCGCCCCGGCCTCCACCATCTCCTGCCATTTCTCCTCCTTCCTCTACCCTTCCTTGCCTCCATCTGTCCAGATAAGGAGGTTGGGAGAATGTTCCTGTCCTCCAGCAGATAACCTCGTCATAGACCAATAAATCTTTTGATTTATGTTCCTCCCATGTACTGTCCTCTAGCAGGTAACCTTATCATAGACCATCAGGTCTCCTGTTCTATTGCTTTCCCATGTAACTCCCCCTTACACTGGAGGCAAGCATCTGGACAAGGGTGGAGGGAGCCTTAATGACCTATTTGTAATTACCTGTTTGTGGAGTTTTACGCTCGTGGGGGAACCCATCTCTTGGGCACCCTGTGTGTGTGTGTGTGTGTGTGTGTGTGTGTGTGTGTGGCTAGGGTTACCTCAGGCAATCATCACGAGTAGCTTTGTGTGGCGGTGATCATCACAGGGACGTAACGAGACGTGGAACAAGCAGTTGGGTAATTTGGGCGACAGAGGCGCGTCTGTCGCAGCTCAAGACCCGGACAGTAATTGACCATAAGACTCCAAGCTGTCAAGATGGTCTGTTGTTACCAGATGCAGATGTTTTCCTGGAGGACTCATGGAAATGAATATATCTAGAGAGATAGATAGATAGATAGATGGATGATAGATAGATAATTATATTCTAAATATGACAGTCCTTGGTAGTTCGTAAGACACAGGTTGTAAACTAAACTACAACAAAGAGAACTGTTCTATGCACTAATTCTACACGAAATTCATGTAAAATCTCCATTGGCCCATAAACAAAATTATTCGAGAATACCGGTGGATAATGCGAATATAATATATACATTACAGTAATATATTACAATATTATTCCTGCCATGATTTGAACATCGTTGGCAGTTTATGGTGTGAAAGAAAAAGAAAAAAAAAAAGGAAGTGGGGTAGGGAGGAGCCTCTTGCGTGTGAGCCTCGCGTGTTTTGGTGATACCAAGAAGGCCAAGCTGTGGCACTGGGTTGTGATGATAAGACGAGACGCTCTCATTTGGAACATGGTGATGTATACGACGATAAAGAGTGGCTGTGGGGGAGGACCCCTGGCCAGTGTGCTCCAGGTGAATGTGGGATGGTGGGGGTGTGTTAAGTGATGTGGGGGGACAGCCTAACGCAAGGCGTATTTGAATAGATAGATAGATTGATAAATAGATATAGATCGCTATATATATATATATATATATATATATATATATATATATATATATATATATATATTATATTTAGTATTTATTTTGCTTTGTCGCTGTCTCCCGCGTTTGTGAGGTAGCGCAAGGAAATAGACGAAAGAAATGGCCCAACCCACCCCCATACACATGTATGTATATATATATATATATATATATATATATATATATATATATATATATACATATATACATATAAAGATTAACAGACGGATGTTGTATGTTGGTGTGGTGTAGTTAATTGAGTTAATGCCAGCGTGGTGATGGGTGTGTCTGTGTGTGTCTTGCGTCTCTCCACATTTCTTTAGCCTCGCAGTTCCCTTAATAACGTCAGTCACGCCTTTAGATAAGGTCTACTCCAACGTCTTATTAATATTTCACTGTGTGGATCTAATCCTCAAGTCTTTTTCGACTTTGTCATTTTCTTTCGCTTTGTTTAATTAGATTCTTTTTAAAGGGTAAAAATCGTCTCTGATCTTAACTGCTTCAGCGAATTCCTTTTGATATTTTGAAAGTACTAGTGGAGGAAGAGCAGTGTACATTTTTTTAATGTCATGGGAAAAGACCGTAATTCATCCCTCTATTATTATTTTCGTATTTTGTTATTTTGTTTGTTTCTAACACTAAGTAGATCAGACCGTTTCCTGAAATTCATCCCCTGGACGCCCGCGCGACACCAGTGTGACGTCATCTCATTAACATGTCTGGTACTAATCCATTTTCTTCGTGTTGTGTTGTATCAGTGAACTCATCACACAAGGCTTGTTTTCACTCCCGTCCGATTACGTCTTAACCCGTCACTCGCGTGGATCACGAACAACAAGAAACTCATGCCTTCTGAACATTATATATATATATATATATGTATCTGGGACCACACACCTTAGGCGCTTGTAATTCGTACCACACACCTAAGGCGCTTGTAATTCGTACCACACACCTAAGGCGCTTGTAATTCGTACCACACACCTAAGGCGCTTGTAATTCACACCAACACCATCACTTCTCCGAAAGACATCTTACACATATTGAAGAAATATGACTCAAATGTTCCCCCTCACAAACCATCCACACCTCTATACAGAACGACCAAGAAAAAGTATACATATAACCCGCCCAGAAATAGTCGCCCACCACCCCTTCCCTTCACGCTGACACTCGCAACTCAATTAGAACCTTGAATATCTCCCCTGCACAAGGCCCTGACAGCATATCAAACTTCCACGTAAAACGCTTCGGCCCAACTGCAGCAGTCCAAGGACATACACTGACTTCTCCAATCCCTCCTTTTTCTCACAACAAAATCCTAAACTTGCAAAGACTTGCCAACATAATGTCGACCCTAAAACCCTTCCGTACCACTGGGTCCCCTTCTACCTATCGCTCTGTATCGCTACAGTCATCTTGATAAACTGATCAACGCTGTAGTCATCTAAAATGCCCCACACTAACCCATACCGCCAAAGTCCCCTTCCCGCATAGTAGCAGTGACAATAGATATCCACCAATTTTTCGACACACACACACACACACACACACACACACACACACACACACGCTAGCCTAAAGCAGGTACCCATTTTTTCGAGTAACTCTTAGGGCTAGATGAAAAGCTAGGTTGACTGTTGACTGAATGCGGCCCGTGAATGCCTCACGGTCAGGTATGCTAACCGCTTTACCACGGAATTCCTCCCTCCGCAGATATGACGTAAAGTGATTGACTAACTGCATAACTGGTTGCAAAGCCAGTGTCATTCACAGAGGCTTCACCTTCAGGCTGAAGGAAACACCATGGAAAAAAGGCATATGCCGTAGTTGGTCGTTTAATGATTACGTTCCAGTGCCCTTACATGTCTACATACACCGCCTCTTTTCACTCAAGTTACCATATGTTTCGAAATTCCTATTATCGTAAATCATGGAAGGTCTTCTTAAACTGGTGAGATATCCTTTGAGGATTTTCATGATTCTACGGATCTAATTTTCCGTCAGTATTTGACCCCAGGAGTTCCTGTAAAGACTAGTTCATTAGACATGACGGCAATTTCCCTGAGGACGAGGGTTCGATCCTTAGATCAAATGTCTGGCCCCATCATACCCCAAGGTTCGTATCGTTCAACTCATGGGCGAACCAGAAACAATACCTTTTTTTCCCCCCCCCCCAGCCTCCGTAATACAGTAACTGGTTTATATTCATGCCCATATCTATTGTCATATGATTTTATGTGCAAAAATTGAATATATCCATTTGATTGTACATAATATGTACAACGCTTTTTAATTCGGCCAGTTCATGTTGTAGTGGGAATGAATGATGAAAATACGGTTGGTAATATTCATCCAATGTGCTATTCACGCGGGTATCCCCGAGCATCGATTCATTTTCCAGGTGTCTCATGATAGAATATTTTTTTTTTTCATTTTTGCTCTATACTCGGGTAGAAACTTTATATCACTGGATCTTTTCTCTTTGAAAAATCTTTCATTGAATCTTTTCTAATTGAAAGATCTTTCATTATCTTAAATTTGTATGAGAACACATAGTTCGGAGAATATTCTGTGTAAGAAAAGGGGCAAAAGATGTGTGTATCCCTGTTGTGTACCTCTATATAAGGGGTATACGGTGAGTATACCCCGCATAGAAGAAGAAGGCGAATGCATCCATAGAAAGGGGTATTGGGAGAGTCTAAACCCCCTCTCTGTTAACCCATAGAAGGGGGATAATTTAGGTGGTGTACCTCCGTCATACCCCTGCGTGCTCGTCGTACCCTATTGTGTTTACGTGGTACTCCCTCTGTACCTGTGTACCTGTCTTCGTTAACGGCCCTACGTCCCTGCTATATGGGTGCATCTCCGGCATCCATGTTCGCCCTCGTCACCCTTATGTGTGTGTGTGTGTGTGTGTGTGTGTGTGTCTCCTTCCCTCGTGTGTACCACATAGTAGACACTAGTTTACCTCAAGGCCAAACTATTGCCAGATATCGGATGTAAACCACGCCACCGTATCTTCCAACGCTTGTTGCAGTTTAGGGAGCAGTTTTTCCCCTTGTGTGATGACTTGTACTTGTTCGTGTTCCTCCTCTATAGGCCAAAGGAGAGCGCCTCTCTCCACAGCACAACCCAGGGTGGCTGCAGGTAACGCCAGCGCCCCCTTCCCGCACAGTAATAGTGACAGTCAGTATCACCAAACACCCATTGATGTTTATGCATGATCCAGAACTCGTTCTAAAATAACACACGCGTCAAATGGGACGAATAGGATTAACGTTACAGCGCCGGAATAATGACTAGACCATGAGATGAACGTTGATGGCTTTGGAGAAATCAATTTGTGGATTCGATAGGCAAGATTTATAATATTACTCTTCGGGTATTAAATCACATTATGCCACCAGCACTCCAGCAGTGGTTTATCCTAATTATTCTCATTATAATAAAGATTAAGCCTTCTCTCCCCCCCCTCACCCCACAACCTCCCCCTAATGAATATTAAGCCTTCATCTCCCCACCCCCCAACACACCCCCCACATTGTGATTAGTTATGCTAATGAGGTACTTTGATTGCTATTAGTTATTCTTTTATCCCCAATCTTTAATGTTTAATGTGTGCTGAATGAACGGGATGTCAACTCCAGCTGTTGTGGGGGGGGGGATGAGAGAGAGAGAGAGAGAGAGAGAGAGAGAGAGAGAGAGAGAGAGAGAGAGAGAGAGAGAGGCGGACGTCTTCTTCGTTATGTTATTATCGTTATTATTATTATTATTATTATTATTATTATTATTATTATTATTATTATTAAAATTATTATTATTATTATTATTATTATTATTTATTATTATTATTATTATCAATAATATTATTATTGTTATAATTATCATTACTGTTATGATAATGATAATAAATTATTATTATTATTGTTATTCAAAATAGCTTTTCATTATTTTGGCATTTCCTTCTTTGTCTCCACTATCATTTTCACTAAGAACATTTCCCTCATTATTACTATCACCTCACGGACAGAATTAGTTTCCTTCGGTCATTTTCTTTGCCCAGATCCTCACTTTAATTCACTTTCACTCACCTTGTCCTCACATTTCTCATGTATGTTGCAGCAGTCACCAGTCTGATTGCTGTAACACTGGGGTTAATACGACTATTATCTGATGAACATGTTATCACCATCATCATATTCACTGTCACCATCATCCCTAAATGCGGTGACTCATGTTCGTCATCATTTGCCTCGTCGTCAGAAACGCTGTCATTAATCATGTTCGTCACCCATCATCATCATCATCATCTTAATGAATGTGACTTCTAATTTCATCATCATCATCATCATCATAAATATGACATCCATCATCATATACATCACCCATTTGAGAGTCATGCTTATTATCATTATCATCATTAATCATTATTATTCATCATCTCACTTCATCGTCTCCCCATTCATCCCCCCATATTTGATTACTCATTATCTCTCTCCTTCCTCCCATTCTTTTTCCTGCCTCCCCTACCACCCCTCTATTTCCCCTTCTTCCCTCCCTCCCTCTCTCTCTCTCTCTCTCTCTCTCTCTCTCTCTCTCTCTCTCTCTCTCTCTCTCTCTCTCTCCGCACCCCACCCATATCTATCTTTCCATCCCCTCCCACCCATATTAATCTTGCCCCAACCCCTCCTCCACCCTCACCCCAATTTATCATTCCCCTTCCTCCACTATAACCCCCTTTTATCTTGCTCCCTTCGTCCACCTTTACCGCTATTTATCTCCCTCTTCCACCCTCACCCCTACCTGTCCACCCTCTCTTCCACTGTCAACCCCAGTTTGACTTCTCTCTCCCTCCAGCTTCAACCCAATTTATCTACCCCTTCGTTCACGTTCACCCCTATTTTGCTTCCCTTTCCATCCACATATACCCCCTATTTATCCACCCGTGCCTCTTCCACCCTCACCCCTTAGTTTTCTTCCATTTCCTGCCATCCCTTTTTGTCTTTCCCGTTCCTCTCTCTCTCTCTCTCTCTCTCTCTCTCTCTCTCTCTCTCTCTCTCTCTCTCTCTCTCTCTCTCCTCCATACCCAGGTCCTCTGCACTCCACTGCCCTCCACGGAAGGGAAACCAGGTACCCTTCTCGTCACCATCACATTTACGCCGTGCTAATCACGGGCAGGGATAGGCAAGTGAGTCATTGGTTACACACACACACACACACACACACACACACACACACGGAATACGAGTGGACAAAGCAGGTATTTTTCGTGTGTGAAGCGGTCTTTTATTACGAGTATGATGGTGACATGTCTATTTGTGGAAAGGGCTTCATTTTCTTTTTTTATTTTTTTAAATGTGGAGCGAGTGTTGTAAGAATGGTTGGTTGGTTTGTTTGTTTTTTTGGGGGGGTGTGGTAGAGGTGACGAAAGGGCGGGAGGGGAGGTGTAGGTCGGTAGCAGGGGTGAGAAATGAGGGGGTGTCAGACTAGGGTGCTGGGATGTGAGGTGATTACTGCTTGTGTGTTACGAGGGAGAGAGAGAGTTCTACACTCGTTTTGATCCATTGCATAACCTTGTATACATGTATGTGGGTTTACTCCTGTGTATGTATATAAAACACACACACACACACACACACACACACACACAGTTTCTATATTTTCAGCTTTTCAATGCAGTTAATGCCGTAAATATGAAATATTAATATCATCATTATCATTATTATTGCTATTGTTATTATTAATATAATTATTATTGTCATTATTATTATTATTATTATTATTATTATTATCATTATTATTATTATGATTATTATTATTATTACCGTAACATACCTCGCTAGTTTAGGCCTTATGGTCATAATGCAGAAGAGCGGTAATATGCCATTGGCAAAAAGACTTTCGACCACAATTACCGCCATTGTTCTGTATGTACACACAGCACAAATAGAATCTTTACACTTTCAGTACGAAGTGATATGACATAAGGGCGAAAAGATCTGACAGCACACCGACCTCTTTAAGTTAACACGTGATCGATATGAGACCTTTCGTTCACTGGTGTAAAGATCGTTTCTGTGTTGTGTTTATCTTCACGGAGAAAATGGTGTTTAGAATGACGTCGCCACTGGATGGGCAATATATATTTTTGCTTCCACTCCATAGTTATCTTACGAAATATGACGTAGATATAGTGTGTATTTTCCACGTTATTTTGCTCATGGGAAGTGATAGTTTTTCCCCATAAATGGCTTATTGAATGCCAATAACGTCGTCGTCTTTTTGACAATGCCTTGCCTCCCACCTCCCAACTCAAGGCCCCTTCCCTCTTGCCGTCCCACGGTGTAGGGAACCGCCAGAGATGGGCCAGTGATTACACTCGATGATAAAGTGAAATTACGATGTGATAGATGATAGAATAATTTTAGCAACGCGATAATGTAAAGGCTTAAATATCTTGAGTTCATGTGAGGTGTATATAAAAGAAATTATTAACCATCTCCTACTTTATATATATATTATTTATTTATATATTTATTATACTTTTTCGCTGTCTCTCGTGTTAGCGAGGTAGCGCAAGAAAACAGACGAAAGAATGGCCCAACCAACCTACATATACATGTATATACATGTACGTCCACACACGTACATATACATACCTATACATTTCGACGTATATATATATATATATATATATATATATATATATATATATATATATATATATATATATATATCAGAGAGCTTGGGAAGTGGGTCAGTTCGCTGATGATACAGCGCTGGTGGCTGATTCGCGTGAGAAACAGCAGAAGCTGGTGATTGAGTTTGGTAAAGTGTGTGAAAGAAGAAAGCTGAGAGTAAATGTGAATAAGAGCAAGGTTATTAGGTACAGTAGGGTTGAGGGACAAGTCAGTTAGGAGGTAAGTTTGAATGGAGAAAAACTGGAGGAAGTGAAGTGTTTTAGATGTCTGGGAGTAGATTTGGCAGCGGAAGGAACCATGGAAGCGGAAGTGAATCATAGGGTGGGGGAGGGGGCGAAAGTTCTCGACTTCCACACATTCTTCAACGCCATCCCGCCACACATGAAATGACAACCCCCGCACGCGCGCGAGGTAGCGCTCTGAAAAGACAACAAAGGCCACATTCGTTCACACTCGGTCTCTAGCTGTCATGTATAATGGACCGAAACCATATTTCTTTCCACATCCAGGCCCCACAAAACTTCCCATGGTTTACCCCAGACGCTTCACATGCCCTGGTTCAATCCATTGACAGCACGTCGACCCCGTTATACCACATCGTTCCAATTCACTCTATTCCTTGCACGCCTTTCACCCTCCTGCATGTTCAGGCCCCGATCGCTCAAAATCTTTTTCACGCCATTCTTCCAACTCCAATTTGGTCTCCCACTTCCCCTTGTTCCCTCCACCTCTGACACATATATCCTCTTTGCCAATCTTTCCTCAATCATTCTCTCCATGGGACCAAACCATTTCAATACGCGCTCTTCTGCTCTCTCAACCACACACTTTTTATTACCACACATCTCTTTTACCCTTTCATTACTTACTCGATTAAACCATCTCACACCACATATTGTCCTCAGACATCTCATTTCCAACACATCCACCCTCCTCCGCATAACCCTATCTGTAGCCCAAGCCTCGCAATCATATAACATTGTTGGAACCACTATTCCTTCAAACATACCCATTTTTGCTTTCCGAGACAATGCTCTCGCCTTCCACACATTTTTGAACGCTCCCAGAACTTTCGCCCCCCCCCCCCTCACCCACCCTGTGACTCATATATATATATATATATATATATATATATATATATAGATAGATAGATAGATATATGAAATGTGATAAACGTTAATGTTGGAAAAAAATTTCTTACGTTGTGCATATCAGTGCATATGTTGTGTTGTGCATATCACTACTTGTTATGGTTTAAAACTTTTTTTTTTTTTTTACATCGTTTTGGTGTCTGATCGTGTATTCTTGTCACACAGCACTGCTGGCTCAGCTGGCAGGTGCTTTTTTCAGTCTTGGGAAATTCTGACGTGACTGAATTATTTCTTCCCTCTAGCGGTATATTGACCTGTCAAGCTACCATCCCAAGGTCATGATGGATGATAAGGTAAGTCATTTGATCCAGGGTCCCTTCTGGTGTCCTCCAGGGGGTGGTGGATGCCTCCGCGCTTTTCCATATGGGAGAGGCAGTTCATTTTGTGGGTTATCCCATTCCGAACTTTTAATGAGAGCCTCAAGAATTCGAGGAAATGTCATTAGAAAGAAATAATTGAGACCAGGAGTTGAGGGGGGGGGGATGTGTGAGCGACGTTTGTTGACGGGGTCGGAGACCTTGTTTATACGAGGATATGGGGCATTTTTTTGACGGGGGCTAGTGGTGAAGTGTTGACGGGGCAAGAGGCTGTGTGTTGACGAGGCCAGAGGCCACTGTTGACGGGGCTAGAGACCGTGCAATATCGGGACAAGAGGATTTGTGTTGACGTGGCTAGAAGCCGTGATGATGTGGCCAGAGACGATAATTGAAGGGGCCAGAGGTGGTGTCTTAACAAGGCCAAAGACCATGTGTTGATGGTGCCAGAGGTGATTGTTGACAGTGCTAAATATCATTCTTGACGGGGTCAGAGACCATTGGTTTAATGAGGCCAGAAACTAACACCGATAAAGTTCAGAGGCCATTGTTGATGGGAGTAAAAGTGTGACGTAAGAGTCCATTGTCTTCACCCCAGTAGATGCTGGAACTGCATTCCTGTGCTCGGGGGTTTTCTACCAAGAACTGGGAGAAACACAATCGCTTCCTCAGGGATACGGGCAATGACTCTCAAAGGACCGTTATAACTATTTCGTAGTCTGTCTTACAGAACGAGTATAACCAGAGCCAGCAGCAGGCCAGTGAATGATGTGAACAAGTAACGTCTTTATAATTATCAAATTTAGGTGTCGAGTTAGCTTAAAGTTTTGTCTTAAAGTCTGGTGTCTTCATGTGGACTTAACGATTGGCGAGGTATGTGAAACTCGTCTTTGAGCTATATCCGAAGATCAGTTAAAGATGCTTTGGTGACAAGTACACGAAGATGAATCTATAGTGAATCCAGTTTTCCAGTGGCCGTCTGTACCGAAGGAAATGATTAGGAAGAAAATGGGTGTGTCGTGTTGGAATGGCCTTCTTTGGAGGCTTACAGAAAAATCTGCCTTCTGGAGCGATTTTTTTGAAAAATGCCGGTTGGGTTAAACGAGGGATAGCTGTCCTACATAAGATGTAGGACATCACATGTATCAGAAGCTTACAAGACCATGTACGAGAGGAGATGAAAAGACGTCATATCGAAAGAGGTCAAGTGTCTCCTCTGCAAGAGGTGTTACAAGCTCTGGGGTAGATTAAGGTTCACCCAAAAAGTGGTCATTGCTGTAGACATTGTCTAATGTCACTCCAGTGTATGTAATCTGTCTCAAAGGGACTTCATAGGGGAAAAAAAAGGAAAGATGAAGATAGATCTTAGCTTTAAGGACGTGTCTGGGAACGCGTTGGTTAGGTACATCTATCGTACAGTAGGAAACGTACTCATGTTGAAGGTGGTGAGTGTGGTACTCAGAAGGCGAGAGCTGTGCGTGGCACTCTAGGATCCAAGTGCAGTGATCCTTGCCCTAGTTTGCTTCGAGAGCATAGGAAAGCCAGACATGCAGAAGACCTGATGGTCTATGACGAGGTTATCTGCTGGAGGGAAGTAGATGGGAAACAAGATAAGGGATTTGATGTTCTGTGTCGAGGTCGGCCTCTGAAGGAGAGTATACAGGAATACAGAGGAAAGCCAGTAATTAGACGTCCTTTTGGTTTATGACGAGGTTGTATGAATGCATGATGGGCAGTGCATGACAAAGCCAGGTAACAGGAGACCTGTGGTCTGTGACGTAGTTATCAGTAGAGGCCAGAGGGAAGCCAGATGGCGGGAGATTTGTAAGGCTATGATAAGGTTATCTTCTGGAGGACAGTTAAAGAGAATTCAAGGGGAAACCAGAAAATATTCCTTAATGTCCATGACCAGGTTAGTTCCTGGGACAATGAGAGTATCCCGTATTCCTGTCCTCTTTAGATATAGACAGGATAGTAACGCAATCTCTTTCGTTAGTTTTGATATCGTGCATCGTAAGTGTTATCGTGTTCTTGGTCTTGTTATCCTAGAAGCCAGGATCAGGGGTTATCATTTGCAGTAAAACATGTGGTAAGAAGAGAATAAACTTTGCGTCATTCTCGTATTGGTTGAAAGGAAAGAGATTCCATATAGATGTTACCATCATACAACCCCAAGACCCTTTCACGAAAAGGTCCCTTGTGCCCTTCACCCAGGGGATCTCGCATACTTCGTAGATGCGCTACGCTGAGTAGCAGGAACAGATTGGATTCCGTTAAAGCGGGGAAAAAAAAAAAATCTTTGAGATCATACTCTCGCCAGAAACGCTCGAAGAAATGGACTCGTTCGCTCACTTCCATTCTACAAGCTGTCATGTCTAATGCCTTCCAGAACCACAGATCTTTGTTTCTGATACCCTAGGCAGTTCGTATGCCCTGTTTCAGTCCACTGACAGCTCGTCGATCCCTGTGCACCACATCGCTCCGATTCACCTAATCCCATGCATGCCTTACACCCTCCTGTTCAGGCCCAGATTACTCATCATTTTATTTTTTTTTTCACTCCATCTTCCCTTCTCCAATTTGGTCCCCACCTCCTCCTCCATTTCGCCTTCCACTTCTGACAGATACACATCCTCTACGTCAACCTCTCCTCACTCATTCTTCCTGTATGCCCTCACCATTTCAGCACACACCCTCCTCATGTCTTTCACCCATACTCTTCTTATCACCACACTTCTCTCTTCCCCTGTTCAATCCTTACTCGATCATCTCTCCTCACACCACATATCGTCCTCAGGCATTACGTTTCCAGCACATCCACCCTCTATCATCATTTTAACCCTGGGCCTATACCTCGCAATTCATTCAGCAACCGTCGGAATTGTTATACCATACGTGTATGTCAGTACACACGTACTGTGTGTGTGTGTGTGTGTATCAACAGATTTAAAAGAAAAAATGAACTGACGAAACGTTGCTGCCAGCAAAATATAGAGATAGTTCTGTCTTTACCTGGGGTAATTAGCGAAGAGTGACATTTACAATACATACATATTATCATAGAAGAGGAGAAAAGGAAAAAAATATCTGAAAAATCTGCCGGTGGTAAAATTGTGCAATTACGTAGTCCCACCCACAGAGCCCTTGTGCATATTATCTATGTCACAGCTCGTAATGTATTCTGCCGCTCACAGAAAATGGGTAACAACACTGAAGCACCCTCGAAAGTATTGGGAAAACAGTTGATAAAATAGGTGGACTTTGCAAACATGAATGAAACTATGAATTACAATGATTATGAAGTTGGTGGAAAGTTGCGGAATACGACGTGTTAAAGTTCAAGTCCAACTTTGACGAGTTTAAAGTTCGTCTACAAATTCATCATTTGTTGGGGGTGGGGGGGGGGGATATGTCTGTAGGAGGGAGAAAGTTTAGGTGTTCGATACATAGATTTATTATAAGCAGTGTGACAGGACCTGCCCTGCAGCTGAGAAGAGCGCAAAACATCTTTGAACCCACTTTATGTTAGGTTTGAAAAAAAGTAAATCATATTTGAACTTGTGTTGTTGTCTTGAATCAGGTTTAGTCGAGGTAAGAGAGGATTCGTTAAGAGATAATGAAGCAGTTTGACGTAAGGTTACGTTCCTCCTATAATGATCTTGAAAGTGACTTAATATATTAGGTATATTCTGGTGTCCGATGCATCGTAAGGTTACGTTCCTCCTATAATGATCTTGAAAGTGACTTAATATATTAGGTATATTCTGGTGTCCGATGCATCGGGAGGTTTTATGATGTGATTTTGATGTCCACGGTCCTTGCCTTGCTCTCAGAACCAGCTGTTTTGCCTATAACATGCCAGTGGCGGCTGTAGCCAGCGGTAAGTGACACACACACACACACACAAACCGTCGTGCTCAGTGAGTTGAAGGTACTGCTTTATGGAGCATTACTTATACTTCACATGCAGTATCGGAACTACTTACAATATTCCTCTTCCCATCTCCCAGAAATCCTCATTTACATCTATTTTTACATATTTACCTTTAACTCCCATTTTTCTCATTTTTTTTCTCTTTTACAGAATGCCTCTCATATCCTTACCCCACTGATCACACACGCCCCTGCTTCTAATAGACTTGGAAACCTTTTCATCATACATGATGATCCTGAGACCTATTTTGGGACGGTAGATGGAATCTAATCCCCCTCTCACGTGCCGCGCAAATGCTATTGAATCCTTTGCTCCGCTGCTCTTTAAAGGCTTCCCACAGCTCCTGTGGTCCAGGTCTCTCGTTCAGGTTCATATATTACGAAGAGATTCACTGCGTACGATTCGAGAGAGAGAGAGAGAGAGAGAGAGAGAGAGAGCGCCAGCGCTTCACTGACTTGTCAAGTTTCCTTCCGTAGCCCAAGTTGGTGATTCCTCTCTCTGTTTCACCCAAACTTGGGTTGTTTACATTCTCTCCACATACACACGCTCTCTCTCTCTCTCTCTCTCTCTCTCTCTCTCTCTCTCTCTCTCTCTCTCTCTCTCTCTCTCTCTCGGCAACAACACGTGACTCGCGCAACCCATTATGCTTCACCTTATACTTTTCTTTGCCAACCTCTTTGTCTGTATATAGCTTGTGGAAGTGAATGGGGGTTGGTTAGCACTGAATATTTGAAGGCTGATTGGTTGGTGGGTCGTACTGCATTGGTTGGTGGGTATGTTCGTAGTTCATAACACATTACTAAGACAAGAGTTCTACCCTTTGGGTAAGATGGCTTAACCTTTGACTCGACCCTTAAAGGTCAGGTCATCGTACTGAAGAGGCGTAATGTTGTGGTCATGGGTGGTATACTGTCGTGTGAGAAGGGTTAGTACCGTCTGGTGTAAGGGTTTAAGATTCTGTATTTGTATGCTTATGTGTCTGTGTGGAGTTATTTCTGTGGTTAGTTCTCTGTAAGGTACAGGAAGGGAGTTGAACACTCTCAAGACCCATTTATTTTGTGTGTGTGTGTGTGTGTGTGTGTGTGTGTGTGTGTGTGTGTGTGTGTGTGTGTGTGTGTGTGTGTGATTCTGTTTGTGTACTACGAGGAGAGAGTTTTACACTTGTGTTGCCCTGTCTGTTAACCCTGTTTATGTGTTGTGTCTTTACTCCTGTATGTTTGTACAGACAAACATACAACAGCCTGAGCCAGTGTGTGTGTGTGTGTGTGTGTGTGTGTGTGTGGAGGTGCATGTATCTATAAACGTAATTTGTTAATTACATGTTAATATGTGTGTAATACAGTGCTCTGTTTGCTCAACATTTTTTTTTTGTCAATTTCTTTTTTTTTTTCTTTTAGATGTATATTAAAGTTGGAACTTCAAACATAAAACCTCTTTCATATATATATATATATATATTCTCACGCCGTCCATTGTACCAGCCAAAGAATACAAGGTAATTAGCGACCTCTAAAAGCTTTCAAACAAATTAGCGAAGTCCTAATGATATTTTGCCTTTTCTCTGACCTTTGAACTTAATGCTCGACTTAGGGTACAATCATTACCCGCCTGGAACAGCAGTGACGCATGACGAACCAACCTTTGAGACAGGAGGCTCGTGCCGTCAATTTTTGAACCGTCTCATAAGATTCGACATTTGGTTTAAAACTGCTTGGCTGTGGACAGCAACCTCGCACTGCTCCACCCGCGTCGTCCAGTCCCTGGTGTTACCGGACCCCTGCCTGCAAGTGGGGAAGGGCGGAGCTAGGCTTCGTCTTCGGCGAGGCTGTATCGTCTTCAGTAGATGGGAAAGAAGGAATTACAGTCTCACGCTGAAGGAGTCGTGTCATTTCCCTCCTCCTGCGTGGAGTTCGCTGGCCTCGATGGTTGCAGGAGCACCATAGAAAGTGGGTTTCTTAGGATGGCATAACGTAATCAAATCTTTCAGCAAAAAGAAGTAAAAAGAATTAGAATTAAAGATCTACTGTAGATGGAATTATTTACTCTGATACTATTGCTCATTGTGGATTTATTTTTTTCAATAGACTTGATAACTTAATGATAAAAAGAAAGACCTAGAAATTACTGTTGCTGAAGATATACAGAAACACTCCGTTTTTCTTCATGTATTCCATCTTCCTCCCGTTTTCTAGTGATACAGACGGGCACAAAACTTCGCTACCGCCGCTTCGCCCTTTTGACGGATGTCTTGGACACGAGAGGGTTACACTAATGTTATTTATTGCTGATATAACGTGAAAAGAGTGATATATGGGAGGCTTTCTAGTAAGCCAATTGCCAGGAGGCCAGACAGTATCACAGGAGTGAAGCTGATTTAATGTGTTTCTCGCAATTTTGTTAGTCTCTCGTGAGCTCAGTGTCTTGGGGACTTCGGCTGATGGTCAACGGTGACTGGAATCGCTGTGTATATTGATATTCTGACGGTGGTCGTCGTTGGTGCTCCGCTTAGGTTAGCGATGCTGCCTTGCCGCTCTACTTAGGTTGGCGATGCTGCCTTGCCGCTCTGCTTAGGTTAGCGATGCTGTCTTGCGGCTCTGCTTAGGTTAGCGATGGTGCCTTGCCGCTCTGCTTAGGTTAGCGATGCTGTCTTGCGGCTCTGCTTAGGTTAGCGATGGTGCCTTGCCGCTTTGCTTAGGTTAGCGATGCTGTCTTGCCGCTCTGCTTAGGTTAGCGATGCTGCCTTGCCGCTCTACTTAGGTTGGCGATGCTGCCTTGCCGCTCTGCTTAGGTTAGCGATGCTGTCTTGCGGCTCTGCTTAGGTTAGCGATGGTGCCTTGCCGCTCTGCTTAGGTTAGCGATTTCGTCTTGCCGCTTTGCTTAGGTTAGCGATGCTGTCTTGCCGCTTTGCTTAGGTTAGCGATGCTGTCTTGCCGCTCTGCTTAGGCTAGCGATGCTGTCTTGCCGCTCTGCTTAGGTTAGCGATGCTGTCTTGCCGCTCTGCTTAGGTTAGCGATGCTGTCTTGCCGCTCTGCTTAGGTTAGCGATGGTGCCTTGCCGCTTTGCTTAGGTTAGCGATGCTGTCTTGCCGCTCTGCTTAGGTTAGCGATGGTGCCTTGCCGCTTTGCTTAGGTTAGCGATGCTGTCTTGCCGCTTTGCTTAGGTTAGCGATGGTGCCTTGCCGCTCTGCTTAGGTTAGCAATGGTGCCTTGCCGCTCTGCTTAGGTTAGCGATGCTGCCTTGCCGCTCTGATTAGGTTAGCGATGCTGCCTTGCCGCTCTGCTTGCATCATCATCTTTCCCTTCGTCGATCTTATTATAAAGAAGGAATTCTGAAATATTCTCGATGTTGTTATTATTATTATTATTATTATTATTATTATTATTATTATTATTATTATTATTATTGTTATTATTATCATTATTATTATTTATTTTTACTATCATTATTCATAATAGTAATTATAGTAGTGTTGATGTTACTATTATTACTTTACTATTAGTGTTAGTATTCTCATGAATATATTATCATCATCATTAATATTATCATTGCCAGATTTCTTTTCCATGACATCCACTGCGTCTTCTATACATTTCTAGGTTATCCTATGTCTTATAGACTCATTCATATAGATTTTATCAAACATGTTTTCAGTTGTAGTAGTAGTAGTAGTAACAATGATAGTAATAGTAGTAATATTAATAGTGTAGTAGTAGCAGTGGTGTGTAGTAGTGGTAGTAGTAGTATAGTAGTAGTAATAGTAGTGGTGTGTAGTAGTAGTAGTAGTAGTTGCAGTGGTGTGTAGTAGTGGTAGTAGTAGTAGTAATAGTAGTAGCAATGGTGTGTAGTAGTAGTAATAGCGGTAGTAGTAGCAGTGGTGTGTAGTAGTGGTAGTAGTAGTAGCAGTGGTGTGTAGTAGTGGTAGTAGTAGTAGTAGTAGCAGTGGTGTGTAGTAGTGGTAGTAGTAGTAGTAGTAGCAGTGGTGTGTAGTAGTGGTAGTTAAGTGTGGCATAACATTCATTCCAGTCGACTGTTCTTGGTCGTCTCACCACCAAGGTAGTGGTGGTGGAGGCAGCTCTCGTCCTGGGCCCTGAAGGTATAAGGTGTACAACAAGAGAGCAGTAATTCTAATCCCGTGCATTATCTACAACCATCCAGCACGCCTAAAAGGATTAAACCCCCCTTTCTGAGCCCGAGTTATGGCTCCGCGACCCTTTAACGCCTCGCTCACCGAGCTGGATCCTCCGCGAGGCTATAGATCGCGCGGTCGCGTCTCCGTCAACATAGAGGCAAAGTGAAATCGCGTCGTAAAAAATGTTCCCTTCCTCCCACCCTCTTCCCTCCCTCCCTCCCCTTCTTCAGTACTCTGAAAAGGAATTCATTGCTGGTTACGCTTGATGGCTCCTCTCTCTCTCTCTCTCTCTCTCTCTCTCTCTCTCTCTCTCTCTCTCTCTCTCTCTCTCTCTCTCTCTCTCTCTCTCTCTCATGGCCAGATCACGGTGCCACAAGGAGAAGAACTCCTGAATGGTACTTCAGAATCCGTGAATGGTGAAATTGAATCATGATTTTTTCTGTTTCCACCATATACGTACGTAACTCGAGTCTGGTTAGCATGATGCACACGGCTCAGAGCCAGTCCAGAAGGCTAGTATTATTCATCATCCACCCGCCTGACCATCTCTGCAGTGGTCGAATTGGATATCCTTGGTGTCTTACCCTCCTTGTGACCATCTTTGAAGTGGTCGAATTGGATATACTTGGGGTCTTGCCTTCCTTATCTATAACCTATATTACATACTAGGTCCTCAAAGATCCAGTGTTCCTGGGTGATTAGAGGTTGTCACTAAAGGCTTCCGTAATGATCGACAGTGGGGCCGAAACAAGGCTGAATTATCAGAGGTCCTGGTCAACCAGGCACTGAATTATTCGTGGATCTGTTTAGCACACGCAGGAGGAGGATCTGACTGAAGGGGTCCTCTGTGCTTTAAGACTTATAGATAATCACGAGCCTAGGACTTCGAGAGTCCTTAAGGAGGCCCCGAGATTGCGAAAGATATCGTTCATCAGGGCTCGAAATCACCAAGGGTTTGCTGAATGATCGTTAGACTGTAAAGCGTGTGGTTAACCAGGACCTTAAATTATCAAGGGGGCTATTTAAGGGCGTGTTGTTAACCAGGACCTTAGATTATCAAGGGGGCTATTTAAGGGCGTGTTGTTAACCAGGACCTTAGATTATCAAGGGGGCTATTTAAGGGCGTGTTGTTAACCAGGACCTTAGATTATCAAGGGGGCTATTTAAGGGTGTGTGGTTAACCAGGACCTTAGATTATCAAGGGGGCTATTTAAAGGCGTGTTGTTAACCAGGACCTTAGATTATCAAGGGGGCTATTTAAAGGCGTGTTGTTAACCAGGACCTTAGATTATCAAGGGGGTTATTTAAGGGCGTGTTGTTAACCAGGACCTTAGATTATCAAGGGGGTTATTTAAGGGCGTGTTGTTAACCAGGACCTTAGATTATCAAGGGGGTTATTTAAGGGCGTGTTGTTAACCAGGACCTTAGATTGTCAAGGGGGCTATTTAAGGGCGTGTTGTTAACCAGGACCTTAGATTATTAAGGGGGCTATTTAAGGGCATGTTGTTAACCAGGACCTTAAATTATCAAGGGGGCTATTTAAGGAGCCCTAAACTGTGAAGGATGTAGGTTATCAGGGCTTTAGATTGTCAAGGGCCATAGTTAGGCAGCACTAAATCATGAAGGGTACAGTTCATCAAAGCCCTGACTGATCAAGGGGCTTAATTAAGGAACCCTGAATTATGACACGTGGTGAATCACAGCCTTAGATTATCAGGGCCGTCTTCAAGCAGCCCAGAATAATGAAAGGACCAAGGATTATCAAGGGCTTAGCTAAAGAGCCTTTGATTATGATTGGTGTTGGTAGTCAGGTTCATAGATTATCAGGAGCCTAGAGGCTCTAGTAAACTAGAGCCTTAGATTATTAGGGGCCTCATTAAAGAACCCTTGGTCTATGAAGAAAAAAAGTATAGTTGATCATGGCCTTAGATTATCAAGGACTTGGTTGAGCAACCCTTGAATTATCAAGGGTATAGAGTGAGGAGACCCACGAATTATGAAAGGGTTAATTAACGTGGGTCCTTTTTGATCAATAGCTATTAATCGAGTCTAGATTATTGAAGGGCCTGCCTGAACTCCGCCTGTTGGTTAATAAGATTAATATTATTAGAGTTTGGAAAATCAAAACACTCGTTGATTAATGATGGAGTTCTTAATTAAGAAAATTTCGCTCTTTACATCTTTTGGTTTTAATGATGTACCCAAAAGCCGTCCGCTTAAAAACAGGAAATTAAAATGAAAGGTGAAAAATAATAATTAATGCATAATACATTAAGTAACTATCTAGGTAATGAGCTAAATCTTAAGGAATATATATATATATATATATATATATATATATATATATATATATATATATATATATATATATATATATATATTTACCA
This sequence comes from Panulirus ornatus, assembly GCF_036320965.1. Taxonomy (NCBI): domain Eukaryota; kingdom Metazoa; phylum Arthropoda; class Malacostraca; order Decapoda; family Palinuridae; genus Panulirus; species Panulirus ornatus. The sequence goes on along the minus strand of NC_092261.1, from coordinate 15,769,664 downwards.
AGTGGCGTCCTAGCTTCGTCTCTTCGATGTATATCAACTGACATATATTTCTCTCTTGTCTCTCCCCTGATGATGTGATTATTACACGAAAGTGCACTTGGTAACTTATCGTGTTTCAGTGTTTCATTTTCCCCGTGGACTCATAGGAATATATGTATGTATATATATAAAGAGTAGGTGTTCCGGACTCCATCTGCTCGAAATTGCCTCACCAATGAAAAGTCACCTTTGGGAGTGCAGTCCCGTCAAAGAAACTTCTCACTCCAAATGAGTTTATATTTCCCTGCTACTGGAAGTAGCGCATCCTTGGGCTGCAGAAGTCCTTTAGAAAGGTCTTGAGGTAACACTAAGCCTCATACATGGGTAGTGGTCCTGGCTTATATATATATATATATATATATATATATATATATATATATATATATATATATATATATATATATATATATATATATGAATGAATAAGATATTTAGAGTTTGAGGATGATTTAATCATTTAGCATATTCTCACTCGTCTCATGTAGCACCATTTTCGCATACACGTCTTTGCGGAAAGAGGATGGAAGACGAGTCAATAAAAAGCGGTGGAGACCCATCGACTGTCGGGTGGCAGAAGTGCAAAGTATTGCCAGATTTTTTTGCCTTTTGCGGTTGCTCAGGAGTAGAGGATAACTGCTGCTTGCCCAGGGATTTTGATGGAGCATTGCCTGCCTCTCGCGGTACTCTCTCTCTCTCTCTCTCTCTCTCTCTCTCTCTCTCTCTCTCTCTCTCTCTCTCTCTCTCTCTCTCTCTCTCTCTCTCTCCGGTGAGCGCGACGCGTTTGCCCTATGACCATGGCCAGAATTTCGTCGTAGGTATTTTTGTCTCTCTCTCTCTCTCTCTCTCTCTCTCTCTCTCTCTCTCTCTCTCTCTGTCTCACGCTTGACCTCCGAAGCATTTAAGAGGGGGAAAGAGAGAGGGGAGGTGTGGGAACGGAGAATAGGGGCAGGAGTAACTGTTGCACATATGGGTTTAAATTCCAACCAAATCGAATCTAATGACCATTGGAGTCGAGGTAATAGCCAGTCTGGAATCCTTATCTGCCACATCCCCGGGCCGCGTTCGACTGTGCTCCGGGAGTTAGTGACGTGTGAAATCTAATTTTAAAATCACTTCTGGGATGCGCTTTTGTTGGCCATGCGCTCTGGAGTGCTCGATTGGACCATATGTTGGGTGTGTGTGTGTGTGTGTGTTTGTGAGTGTGTGTGTGTGTGTGTGTGTTTGTGAGTGTGTGTGTGTGTGTGTGTGGAGGTGCTACTTGAGCGAAAATGTGGGTGTTTGAGAGGCAATTTTGTGGGTGTTTGAGTGGAAATACTTTCGATTGAGAGAGAGAGATGAGCACTTAAGCTAGGAGTGTGAGTGTTTGAGTGGGAATATAGTGTTTGAGTGGGAGGTCTGGGTGTTTTGAGTGGGGGAGTGTGGATGTTTGAATGAGACTATGAATATCTGAGTGTAATATGGATGTTTGTGATTACTATTTTATTTGTTGCGGGGAGAAAGGAGCGCCATGTAGTACAGAAAAATATACTGTCATAGACATTTTAAGGAGAAGAATATATGAATATGAAAAATATTCTAATTCTAATCACAACCACGGAATTCTCTATGGGGAGAAGAGGGAGTCAAGCCACACCTCCCCCCCCCCTAAAGGAAGAAGAGGTTGTATGTACATGCGTATTACAGTCATTCATAGACCATGAATGTCCTATTCGAAGATAATCATTTACGCATCTGGCAAGTGATATTACGAATGCGTTGAGAGTCGTAGGCGTCTGATGGTAGTTTATTCCAGCGTTTAATGACCGTTTTTTTTTTCCTTTTTTGCCAAAGAAAAAAAAAAAAGGATTGGCCTCCCCGTTTAACGTAGATACTGTCTTTAGCAACGCATCTCTGCTTGAGGCGAAGGGGGGAAGAAAAAAAGGAATCTGGTGACCCGAACTGAACAGGGCATTTTGAGTGTGTCCTGAACGTCGCTCTTTTAAAGGTGAAACGCTTTGTCTCGTTTGACTCTTCCACTCCGCCCGCTGCATCAAGTTTGTCTGACGTCTCTGAATTATAGAAAAAAAAAAGATCTTTGTTTAAACAGACTTTGTTTTCTAATGCAGTATCGTTGGCTCATTTTATAATCTATCTCGTGTGTTCTGGTCATTCGGTAGTAGAGTGAAGTTGGAATTTGTAGGTGTTTGAGTGGGGATTATAGGTATTTGAGTGGGAGTTATGGGTGTTTGAGTGGGGATTATGGGTATTTGATTGGGGATTATGGGTATTTGAGTGGGAGTTATGGGTGTTTGAGTGGTAAGTGTGGGTATTTGAGTGGACACTAAAAAGTGTTTGAGTGGGAAGTGAGGGATGTTTTAGTGTGAAGTATGGGTAGGTGAGTTTGAAATGCGAGTATTGATTTGAGAATTGTGGGTTTTTGATGGAAGGTATGGGCTATTGATGGGAGGTAAAGGCTTTCAATGGGAGGTATGGGCTTTTGATGGGAAGTACGGACTTTGGGAGGGAAAGTGTTAATATTTCAATGAGAGGTATGGAAATTTGAGTGGGAGGTGTAAATATCTGTATGAGAAGGATGAATAATTGAGTGTAAAGTGCTAGTATTTGGTTGTGAAGTATACAAACTTGAGTAGGAGGTATGGGTTATTGAGTGGGAAATGTAAGTATTCGATTCGGGGTATGGATGTTTGAGTGGGAAATGTAGATATATGAGTGGGAGGCATGGATACGTAAGTAGGAAATGTGAGTATATAAGAAGTGTAGATATTTGGATAGGAGATACAGGTATCTGAACGAGAGAGAAATAAGGAAAGCAACATATGTTTGTGTGCAATTCTCAGGCATATTGAGAATCATAGATGATCTCACACTTTACTGAAATGGGGTTACTTTTGTTGACAAGTGTACTTGCCAAGGTAACAGACCGGTTGTGGAATCATGTTTCATAGAAATAAACATATACCATGATTCTTCATGATGTATAGGTTGGATCTATGATATGGTAGCGACTTCCACCAGTCATGTGCCATGTATGTGAGCAACAGCCTCGACTTGTAGCACACCCTGGGCTAAATTCGTGTGTCACTGCTGGCTTCCTGAAGTTCTGGTAAGTGAGGTATAATCTTTTACTTCAGTTGGTGGTTTGGTGGATCAGGCGACGAGACTCGCTCCTCTCTGGCTCTGTCTGTGTGTGCATACCTCTTTCTTATTATTCTCGTGTTCTCTCATTTTCCCTGTGAGTTATGAAGACTTCGTCTGCCCCACGTTACTCCCTGTGCATCAACAACATCGTAAGAAGTCGGATGTATATCCGGCTTGTTGGTAATAAGTATCTCTCTCTCTCTCTCTCTCTCTCTCTCTCTCTCTCTCTCTCTCTCTCTCTCTCTCTCTCTCTCTCTCTCTTCATGTTGACTTCCAGCGTTCCATGTCTGCCTCTTAAGTGCACGCATGTTCATTATAAGTGAATCAGATTAACTTTTTAAAGTTTTCTTTGTTCTCGAATTGTGGTTTGTGTCTCTGTTCCTGTTCATTATCTCAAGTGCAAGTGATGTGTGTGTGTGTGTGTGTGTGTGTGTGTGTGTGTGTGTGTGTGTTCACTTTCATTATGCCTTGCTCACTGTAAGTGTCTGCATCATCATGTTCACTCACCACTTTCATTTCAATTGGACACGATGTCTACCATACGTGTACTGCGTGTGATGTCAACATGTCCTCTGCGTGTTTAGTATGTGAGGAATTAACACTTCAAACCCGTGATCATGACCCGTGACCTTTTAAAGGTCATATACCTCACTCCAAGAGAAAAAAGGGCACATTATCAGTTGAGTAAACTCTCGTGGAAACGACAGGGTAGTTGAAGGGAAAGAGGTCATTGGCCTTCTCTCACGATCATTTGATATACTGAAGAGTTTATAGCCAAGAGATGACCTTATAATTGTCATTTCTTGGTTATATAAGGTCATTTCTTGGTTATAAAGGTCATTTCTTGGCTATATAAGGTCATTCCTTGGTTATAAAGGCCATTTCTTGGCTATATAAGGTAATTTCTTGGTTATAAAGGTCATTTCTTGGCTATATAAGGTCATTTCTTGGTTATAAAGGTCATTTCTTGGCTATATAAGTTCATTTCTTGGTTATAAAGGTCATTTCTTGGCTATATAAGGTCATTTCTTGGTTATAAAGGTCATTTCTTGGCTATATACCCATATAAGAGTGGCACGTCATCAGTTGACTAAATCATCGTAATTTTTGAGTTATGGGAGCTACGGTAGTTCAAGGGAAAGACGGCAATTAACATTTCACGATCGTTTGATCTGCTGAAGAGCAAATGGCCAAGAAATATGGCTTCCAAGTTATCTTTTGCCAAGGCTGCACCAAAGGAGACTTATTAGCTTCTTAAATTAGGGATGCAACAAGAAAAAAAAAATGGGGGGGAATTGGTCCCTCATTGACGTGTGACCTCTGACCTCTGATCCTTGGAAGGTCAGATACCCCTGAGAGACTTGTTTTTGGAATGACCAACGTACTTTTAAGTAACAATCTCATTAAAAGAAACAGAGGAGCATGATCGTGTGACCGTATAACCTTTGACCCCTCGTAGATCAGGTCTCAACACCCGTCCCCCAGCAAGTGGCACGTATCTAAACTGGCGTAACCACACCTTCTGCCCAGTACGCCGACTGTGAGTGTTGAAGCTGCGCTTAGTCACGAGCGGGAAAATGAGACTTCGAGGTGGTGTGAAAGTGATCATCGCTGAAGATGAAGAGCATGACGGAGGCTCCGCATCCAGACATGGTTCACTGAGAACTCACAGTTTTCGCGTCTTCCTTCATCTGTGCATTGCCTTCGCTCGATCGCTACGTTCGTTGGACGTATTCATTCGATCCTTGCGTTCGTTCGTTCCGTTCCGCTGCTCACGTTCTCTCGTTCGTAGTGTTCGTTCGCTGTCGCACATGTGCGTTCGTTTCGTTCCGTTGCTCGCGGTCTCTCGATCTCAGTATTCGTTCGCTGTCGCACTCGTGCGTTCGCTCGTTCTTAACGTTTCCATGTTGCTTTTGTTCATTCCTGAAGTTCGATCGAGCTGCACGTTCGTTCGTTAATTTCGCTGGTTCATTACGTTCGTTTGTTGCATTCGCTCTTAACTTTCTGTTCATTCGTTGCATTTGTTCGTTATTTACGTTCGTTTCTTCTGGTCATTCTTTCGTTGCATATGTTCCTTCGCTACGAGTTAGTTCGTTCGTCAGTTATGCGCTCGCTCCATGTATTTCATTCGCTCGTTACGTTCACTTTTTACGTTCGTTCGTTGCAGCTGCAAGCCTGGGCGACGTAACATCATAAAAATCTTGTTCAGTAAACCGTTGTGGGCGGGAGTTTTACGTAGTTTTTCGTGAAGAAAGCCGTAGAATGTCAACTTAAAACCTTAGGGAAATGTTAACACAAGTGCACTTTACTTGGGATCGAAGCGACGTCGTCCCTCCAATCTTCAGCCATTTCAAGGATGAATATTTTATCGTGATTTTTCACCGTAAATATCTTGAACATCTAATGCCCATTCCTCTCCTCGCCCCTCCCAACTACCCGGACCAAATTGTATTTGCGTATAGAATCTGCATGAGATCAATCTTAGCCCCATATAATGGACCTTTCCCCATGATGTAGGAACCTACCGGAGATTGATCGATTCAAGATGACCAATAAATCACACACGCCATCGCAAATATGAGGTCCCGTGTTTACACCAGCAGTGCAACCACCTGAAAATGACCGGAAAATCCAAATAAGTCTAAAGATTTTTTTTTCTCCTAAAAATTTTAATCTCCGTCATGAAATGAATGATGGGGGGGCATGAGCTTGTGTGATCTGAAGACGAATCCTTCCAGAACTGAAGGTGATGAACGGTTTTTTCAGTCATTTGCCCCAAGAGAGTCGTAGGATGGCCTTTATAAATTTGGTCATACTTCTTTTTTAACAAAGTTTCTCCAAGATCTCCTAACTTCCCTCAGGAGATTATGCGGGTTTGCAAACTGAAGACTTGTATCATCGACCTTACAGGCGAAAAAAAACACTTTGCTGACCAGCGTATGTGGAGTCGAGTAGACAAAGAGTCCTGTTGGCCTAAGATCAGAGCCGCCGTGATCTACATGGACCTTCTTAACGCGGTGGTGGGGTTTGTGTGGAGCAATGATGGCTTGAGGTATGGCAGCGGGAGTTTTCCTTTCTCTGGTACGTGGGTTTAACCATGTTGCAAGGGGTCAAGCTTGAGGTCTCCCACTAACACATGTGGGCTAATTTCTCTCCTTTACGTTCGTTCCTTCTTGGTCTGTGAAAACTGGAATGGGTCATTTGTTTGAGTTGATATGAAATTCTAAGATAGAATATTCTAAACTGTATTAAGAGCGCTGAATAGCCTTAGATGCTCCAGCGCTTGGCTTAAAAGACTAGATTTTATAATCCAATCCTATGACCAGAGACGTGAATTGAGAAAGAAAAAAAGTGTTGGCCTTATCATTTGTATTTGCTACACCACACGCTATAGCGTGAGCCATGGTAGTAACAGTGGCTCCCGCTAACAGTGTTAACGGCAGGGGTAGAAGTGAAAACAGTTGTAGCAATTAGCTGAGGCAGACGAGGAGGGGGTGTGGGCAGTAATGGGAGATGCTGTGAAAATATCAACGATAAAAGTAACGGTGAAGAGGATGCTTGTAGTAGTAGTAGTAGTGGTGGTAGTAGCAGCTGCGGTTGTTCATGTGATAGAAGAGGTAGTGGTAGATGTAGTAGCAGTAGTGGTAGTAGTAGTTAGTAGTAGTAGTTAGATTTCTTATAAGATAAACTTATTTATAGCAGTAGTAGTAATATTAGTTTTTGTGAGGGAGGCAATTTATCGGTCGAGCTAAAAATTCTTACACGTATGCAAATTTACCGGTTAGGGAGCAATTTTGGTGCACGTTAAGGCAAATTTAATAGCCACCATCGCAAATTTGGTGGGTAATGGTCGAATTTTGTTGTTTTCCGATTTAATTGGGCAAGCACAGGGACTAATTGGTCGGCTTTTGCCGGTAGATTGGGTGATAACTTATCATATCATGTCTACAGAGAGGGCATTTAGTTGCTACATCTCATAGTCGAAGTTAAAAAGATGACGTGAAGGCCAAATGGTGATGTGATCCAAGCTTGAAGAGGATAGAGATGAGATTGCATTTTCTTTTTTTCTGTTCAGAAAGTCTTGGACGGGTCAAACTACTGTCTGTTCTGTCGTCTTGTTTGACGGTCAGGAGACGACGGTGGAACTTTTGAGGGGGGAAGGGTTGAGTGTGGCGAACTGGTGAGGAAGGTTACTCAGTGCCGGTGGAGGAGGGGATCGACGAGGCTCAGGGAGGCCCTGAAATGGTTGGGGTGTGGTGGTGGTGGTGGTGAAGGGGGAGTGAACTGAGAACACGAGAGGGTCGGAACACACTGGGAAGATCTTGGAGGGGGAAGATTAGATAAAAGCTAAGGATGAATAACAGTCCTTCACTGATGATTGTACCTTTAGGGGGCTTGGATCTCTCTCTCTCTCTCTCTCTCTCTCTCTCTCTCTCTCTCTCTCTCTCTCTCTCTCTCTCTCTCTCTCACTCTCTCACACACACACACAGCCACACCATCATCGCAATTTCCACCCCATCCCCAATCCTGCCATCATCGCTCCCATCACCACAAGTGCCAACATCTCCCCAAGTGCAACCTCACCATCACCGCTCTGCCACAACCACCACCACCACGCATGCATGCCGCCAGCAGAAGAACCAACCCCTCCTCTCTACCCCTCAACCTCCCATCCACCACGAAGGAGGCTGCCAACGGGAGTTTCACCCCAACATGAATATGGAAATCCATGGGATGGTGTGTGTGTATGTGTGTGGTTGAGGGGGAGGGAGCGCTTTCCTTCCCTCTACTACGCCCCTCCACCTCCCCAGTTCGGTTGAAGCATAATGACCCGGAAAAGGGAGAGTGAGGAGGAGGGAGAGAGAGTAGAGGCGCCCCCTTCTATCTGTAGGTCTCCATCATCCCCTTCTTGAGTCAGAGCCTCCCTCCCCTATGCTCCAGCCCTGCTCCCGTCTGCACCCCCGCCACCCTCAGCCTTATGTCTCCTCTTTACACCTCCTTTGTGGTATTCGTCCTTGTGATGCCCAGATTACTGGGGCTGGTTGACTTGTCTGTTCTTGTTCGCGATGGTTAACGCCGCTGTTGTTTTGAGCTGCTGTCCCACCTACAGCTGCTGCGTCTGCTGTTCTTACACAGCCTCTACTGCCGTTGTTCTCTGCTTCTGCTGCTGCTGTTGTAAGAACAGCAGTCCGTGCCTCTGATGTGTCTGTAATTGTTGTGTAATATTCGATGCTGCTGTTGCAAAGACGACTGCTGTAGTTGCTCCTCTTCCTGTTACTACTACTACTACTACTACTACTACTACATCTACTACTACTACTACTACATTACTAATCTACTTCTACTACTACTACTACATCTACTATTAATACATCTACTACATCTGCTTCTTCTACTACTACCTCTACTAGTACTCCTACTTCTATTACTGTCTTGATACTACTTCTATGAAGTGTATGACTGTGGGTCGTGCTTTCAATAGTTGCATATCATACTTTATCATTTAAGCAGTAAAGCTTTTGCTGCTTTTGCCTTATCTTCTGCCCGGAGCATTGCTGTGGCAGTGCTGGCTGTGTTGCTGATGCTAATGCTGATGTTGCTAGGTGTTGCTAGGTCTAGGACTGTCCCCGCAGCTACTGTTGCTGCAGCTTCTCCAACATCATCGTCAACATGACTTGAAATCAGCCATAACATCAACCACCCTCGCAGTCACAGTCATCTTCACCACTACCATCATCATTGCCACTTTCCATTGCCATCACCATCATGACCATTACTATCGCCACTATAGAATCACCACTGCCTCTCTCTCCATCACCATCAACCCCCCCGTCTCCACCATCACCACCACTAGGCCTCACCATCACCGCACCATCACCACAGCCACCACCAGCTTCAGCCCCTACCACCACCACTACACCATCACACAGCCACCACATCCACCCACCAACGTCATTAGCTTTCGCCCCCATCATCATCTACCATCATCATCTACCGCCACTCCATCTCCTACGGTCCCTTACACTAAATCCACAAGTGTTTACATTAAGATGATTTCCACAGATAGACCCTTAACGATCACTCTTGAAATGTGGCTGGAGGAGAGACAGAAGGCCCTGACCAGGCCCTTCCCGCCGCCCGCCCCATCTCCCTAAGGCCCCACTTCAGATGATAATGGCCCTAAGTCAGCGTTGTCCATTAGGGTTGTTAAGTAGGGCTCAGAGACGACCCTGATATCCCTCGTTATATTTCCGCCATTCGAGCTGAGAGAGAAGGGCAGTAGGTTGTTGTTGTCTGGTTGCCAGATCCAGTTCCTGATGATGTTTCGTTTATATGAGAGATAGTTTCCCGCGTGAGCGAGGTAGCGCCAGGAAGAGGCACCATTTCTCTGGCTGTTATGTGTAATGTGAAAGTACAAACCCCCCTCCCTGTCCACAACCAGGCCCCACATGTATGTGAAAGGAATAAGGCTTGACTCCCACTGTTATATGCAACATTAGCTTGAATTATGCTCTCGGAAATGTATAAAAATAGAAGAACAGAAGAAGGAACTATGTGAGGAGTGCTCATCCTCCTCGAAGGCTGAGGCTGGGTTATCTGGATGTTTATGTGTAACCAAAGAAGAGTTAGGAAATATGTTTGAGGAGAGGAACCTGGATGTTCTGGCTCTGAGTGAAACTAAGCTTAAGGGTAAGGGATAAGGATGGTCTGGGAATGTCCAAGAGATAATATCTGGAGCTAGTATGAGAGCGAGAGTTATGGGAATATATGACAGAACGTAAGAAAGTGAGCTCCAGAGAGATATGGGTCAGAATGAAAGTTTATGACGAGGTATGGGTGATTGATGGAATTATGCACCTGGTAGCTAAGGGAGTGAGGAGAGGCGAGTGTTTTGGAAGGGGGTTGAGAGAGGAACGCAATTTTGATACAAGGGATCGGGTAATAGTGGTGGGTATTTGAAAATGATAGTGGGTGACATGACAGTTTTGGCTACAAACTGGGGAAGCATGGAATACGACTTGGAATGAAAGTGGTGAACAGCCTGTGGAGTTGTGTGATGAAAAAGGACTGGTGATTGGGAACATACATAAGTGTACGTTGGTGCGTCGGGATGTGGGTGAACAGGAAACTGTTAGACTGCGCATTAAACGACAGGGATGTTAAGCAAAGACTTTCAGAAGTAAATATGTTGAGACGGGCAGCCGTTGGGGATGTCTGCATACTTCTTGTTTGGGTCGAGGGTAAAAGTTTGTAGTGGGTTTAGAAAAAGAGGCAAAGGCATGCATGTGAAGAGGAAGGTGAAAACGAATGAGCTTGGAAAGGCGACACCAGGAGAGTTTGGGTAAAGGATGGCAGAAAGGTGAAAGTAAACGCAACTATTGAAGTGGGCGAGGAATGGAAGGTATTTACATATGCGAGAGAAGTATGTGGCATGCGGAAGGTGGAATATGATAAAGGGTAATGGGGTGTCGGATGAGGAAGTTAAGTTGCTGATGAAAGAGAAAAGAGAGGTTTATGAGCGTTTCCTGCAGGATAGGAATGCAAGTGTCTGGGGGAATATACAAGAGGAAGCGGGAGGAGGTTAAGAGATATGTTCAGGGGCTGAAAAAAAGGGGTGAATGAGAGATGGGATGCGAGGTTATGTGCAAACTTCAAGGAGAATAACATGTTTTGGATGGCAGAGCATCAGTGAGGTTAGTCGATGGGGAAATGGTAACCGGCAAAGAAGAGGAGAGATATATAGTGAGTATTTTGAAGGACTGTTGAATGTGTTAGATGATTTAGTGTAAGATGTAGGGTGTTTGGGATGTGGTTGTTTGCGGAATGTGACTAGAATGGATGGGATTGTAGTTGAATTTCTCAGGGAAAGAGGATGACAGTATTGTTGACTGGTAAGTGAATGTTCGAATTACCGTGGTATAATCATGTTGAGTATACCTGGTAAGTTGTATGGGAGATTGATGTTGGAGAAGGTGTTGGTATACACAGTGCATCAAAGAAAGGAGAAACAGTGTCGCCTCAGGAGTTAGGTGGCTTAGAGGATTCCGTGACTGGTATTATGTTGGCAGGTTTTCGGATGACAGGATCTTGTTGTGTTGTCAGGGGTGGCCAAAGATATCCGTAAGTACTTGAATTGCAACTGGGCCAAAGTGTTATTGTTGTTGCTGTAGTTATTATTATTATTCTTATCATTATTATTATTATTATTATTTATTATTATTATTATTATTATTATTATTATTATTATTATTATTATTATTATAACCTGCTATCAAGCACCTTCCATTTTCTTTTTCTTTAGTATGGGGGAGGGTGGGTCTGTTTCACGTCCATTTTCATCTGGTGACCCGTATTGACCTAATTGGGTGACGAAGGCCCAACCGAACCCCCAAGTTCATTTAGATTCAGAGTTTCTCTAGGGGTCAATCCAAAGTTCTCTCTTCCATCTTAACACAACATCCTCAGGACAAAACGACATTTTTTAAAAGCATGAACTTAGTTGTAAGGCTCATGTCAGTGTGGTGTACTGTAGATATATACTGTCCTGCAGGGAATCAAACCCTACTAAACATAGGTGCTAGTGTTTAACACGGCACGGGAACGAATCCTTTTAAGCATAGCCAGCCACCACCAGACGACAATGAACATGCCACATCTCAGCGGGGAGTCTGAAACTCCTCTTTAAAAGACTGACTACGTCAAACAACGTACCCTTCCTTCCCTTTGGCCCGCGCCGCTTAGCCCGCCATAAAGGGCGAGCCCGTGATAAGATGTCCACCAACACACACACACACACACACACACACACACACACACACACACACACACACACACACACACACAAGGCCGTTGCTCCGTACCGAGCTGGTCTGTTCAGAGGCTCATGTTAGAGTTCTTCCCGAAGTCAATCCGGCGGCAAGTCTTGGTGTCTGATACCCTCGCCCAGGGGCAGGGGATTAGCAGCACCTCCTCCTGGTGACTTGCGCGCCTCGCAGGAGATTATAAATATGTCCCGCCGTATTGTGGAGCGTTTCCTTAGAGAGAGAGAGAGAGAGAGAGAGAGAGAGAGAGAGAGAGAGAGAGAGAGAGACAGAGAGACAGAACGGCAAACAGATACTCCCGATGAAATAAAGAGAAAAGGAAATTGTAAGAGAAAGGTGAGGAAACAGTGATAGATAAGAGGAAGACATACAGTCGATTATATTTAAAGACTAAAAGATAAGAGAAACTGATAAAAAGAAACCAGATAAAAGATAGGAAGCGAGGAGAAGACATTGGCCGGAAAATCATAGAAAAAGAGAGAGAGAGAAGGACGGGGTATGACACGAGACGATAAAAAGGAGAGACACAGACGGGGAGAGATTACAACCCCCCCTCACCCCCCCAACACACACACACACACACACACACACACAGAACCGCCTCAGCCTTGAATTTACATGACAATGCTTGACACGATATACCAAATTGGCTGTGTTATCAGCGGACAAGCTGGTTAATGAAGCCAAGTACACCACACCCGCTTATATGGGAACTGCCACCACGCGGAGGGCTTACTGGAACACCCAACCTCACCTTTACCTACCCACTTACTCCCCCAACCCTCCCCCATGACACCTATCAAACCAGCTGGACACACACACACACACACACACACACATATATATATATATATATATATATATATATCTTTCTTTCTTTCATACTATTCGCCATTTCCCGCATTAGCGAGGTAGCGTTAAGAACAGAGGACTGGGCCTTTGAGGGAATATCCTCACCTGGCCCCCCTTCTCTGTTCCTTCTTTTGGAAAATTGAAAAAAAAAACGAGAGGGGAGGATTTCCAGCCACCCGCTCCCTCCCCTTTTAGTCGCCTTCTATGACACGCAGGGAATACGTGGGAAGTATTCTTTCTCCCCTATCCCCAGGGATATATCTCTCTTTATTCTATTACGGGACCCAATGACTCTTCAACCCTGTACTGCCCTCTCTCTTATCTCCACTTCCATATCACCACACTCATCCAAAACAGCTCCCAGATACTCAAATTCCCTCACTTCTAGTCTTCCCCATGTGGTTTTACAAAATCTATACTTTCACCGTTTCCTTTCAAACACCATTACTTTACTTTAAATTGCATTCACCTTCCATCTCCTTCACTTGCTCACATCATAAAACATATAACCTTCTGCAACTCCCTTCTTTGTAAACAAGCTTGCCACTAGCCACCATATCTCATAGCCACACTCCATCTCTAAACCACTTTTTCCTAGTTTTGCTCTCATCTCTCTTACCAATCCATCTTTCCACCTCCAATTTGGTTTCACACTTCCTGTTCTATTTACCTCTGACACATGCATCCTTTTTGTCAACCTTTCCTCCCTCATTTTCTCAAAACGTCCAAACCATTTCAACACACCCTCTTCTGCTCTCTCAATTACACTCCTTTTATTACCACACATCTCTCTTACCCTTTCATTACTTATTCGATCAAACCACCTCACATCACATATTGTCCTCAAACATTTCATTTCCATCACATCCACCCTCTGTTCAAGCCTATCTATAGCCCATGCCTTGCAACCATACACTATTAGTGTAACTACTATTCCTTCAAGCATACCCTTTTTCGCTCTCAGAGATGATGTTCTCTCCTTCCACACATTCTTCATCGCTCCCAGAATCTTCACCCCCTCCCCCACCCTGTGAGTCACTTCCGCTTCCATGGTTCCATTTGCTGAAAAGTCCATTCCCAGGTATCTAAACACTTCAATTCCTCATTTTATCTCCATTCAAACTCATATCCCAACTTTCTTGTCCCTGCTGAACCTAATAACCTTGCTCTTCTTCACACTTACTCTCAACTTTCTCTTTTTACACACTTTTCCAAACTCAGTCACCAGCTTATCCCCTTATAATTGTTACATATATCCTTCACACCGTTTCCTATGAATAAAGGAACAATAATACATTTCATCTAATCCTTTAATAGATTTTCTCTAAATATTTTAAACACCTCATTCACACATAACTGCATTCCTACATTTACTGCACTTCTACTGAAGCTTTCAGTTACCTTCCTTTCATACTTCACCTTGTGTTTTTCCTGATTTATCTTCTCAGTTGCCAACACTTTTACCTCTCCATTCTTCCTTACAACATACCTCCATTTCTACCTAATCCTCATCCCCGAAAGAACCACGAAATGGTTAGTCTCCAAAGAATTCTCTCACAACTCTAGCATCCAGCACAGCCTTTCTCAGCCTTTCATTCACTGCCACACAGTCAATCAAAGCCTTTTGCTCTTCTTTTCTGTCATTCCTCATCCATGTACATCGGTGGATCATCTTGTGCTAAAAAATGGTGTTTGCAAGGAATACACCCCTTTCAGCACAAACATCCACAAGATAGCTTCCATTCTCATTTACTCCAGACATTCCCCATTTACCAACTATCTCACCAACTCCATTACATCCCACTTTCGCATTCATATCATCCAATACGACCATGTTTCTCTCATTCTCTAAACCATTTATAGTAATTCCAATTACTTCAGAAAATCTTCATTTCATCCTTACCTCATACAGTCTTCATATTTACATATCCATGCATATTTCACAATCCCAATCTTTCCTTTCACCAACAATATTTTTGGTCCATTCTATCCATACTCTGTAACACCCTTCCATACTACTGGAGATAGCAGAATTCTTTTAAGATATATAGAAAACACAGTGGTACTACATAAGCCAAACAGTGTACACTAAGACACATTACATCACCTAGGAAGGTCATAACAAAGAATATCCTCACCATATATATATATATATATATATATATATATATATATATATATATATATATATATATATATATATATATATATATTTTGTTTTATTTTTTATTTTGCTTTGTCGCTGTCTCCCGGGTTAGCGAGGTAGCGCAAAGAAACAGACAAAAGAATGGCCCAACCCACCCACATACACATGTATATACATACACGTCCATACACGCAAATATACATATACATATACATATACAAATACACATATATATACACAGACATATGCATATATACACATGTACATAATTCATTCTGTCTGCCTTTATTTATTCCCATCGCCACCCCGCCACACATGGAATAACAACCCCCTCCCCCCTTATGTGTGCAAGGCAGCGCTAGGAAACGACAACAAAGGCCCCATTCGTTCACACTCAGTCTTTAGCTGTCATGTAATAATGCACCGAAACCACAGCTCCCTTTCCACATCCAGGCCCCACAGAACTTTCCATGGTTTACCCCAGACGCTTCACATGCCTTGGTTCAATCCATTGACAGCACGTCGACCCCGGTATACCACATCGTTCCAATTCACTCTACTCCTTGCACGCCTTTCACCCTCCTGCATGTTCAGGCCCCGATCACTCAAAATCTTTTTCACTCCATCTTTCCATCTCCAATTTGGTCTCCCACTTCTCCTCGTTCCCTCCACCTCTGACACATATATCCTCTTGGTCAATCTTTCCTCACTCATTCTCTCCATGTGACCAAACCATTTCAAAACACCCTCTTCTGCTCTCTCAACCACACTCTTTTTATTTCCACACATCTCTCTTACCCTTACATTACTTTCTCGATGAAACCACCTCACACCACATATTGTCCTCAAACATCTCATTTCCAGCACATCCACCCTCCTGCGCACAACTCTATCCATAGCCCACGCCTCGCAACCATACAACATTGTTGGAACCACTATTCCTTCAAACATACCCATTTTTGCTTTCCGAGATAATGTTCTCGACTTCCAAACATTCTTCAAAGCTCCCAGGATTTTCGCCCCCTCCCCCACCCTATGATCCACTTCCGCTTCCATGGTTCCATCCGCTGCCAGATCCACTCCCAGATATAAGAGTATAGCCAGCAAGATATCACAGAGATACTGTATGCCGCTATTTAATCTCGTGTGAACAGTACGAATGACGTTTTTAAGATTGAGAAACGCGCCGGCGTAACGAAATCCGGGTGGCTGTATCTTAGAAGCTTGATATTCACTAAGGACAGAGCACTTACCATCTGCCGCTGTGTGCGACCCGTACCTGACCATATGGCTGACGTGTGGTATGATGTCCCAGCTCAGGTAATGGAGTGTGGGGGTTTAGATATTCGTTTTGGAAACGACTTCACCTTCACTCCCCCCCCTGAAGGTGGCAGAGATGTTGTACCGCTATAGGCTCAAACGACTTCACCTTCAACTCCCCCCTGGTTAATGCAACGGTGGCAGAGATGTTGTACCGCTATAGGCTCAAACGACTTCACCTTCAACTCCCCCCTGGTTAATGCAACGGTGGCAGAGATGATGTACCGCTGTAGGCTCTGAAGGGGGCCCCCGCCTCGCTGAAGACTTGCTGGGTCAAGCCACTTGCCTACCTGTAGAAGGGTGTCCAGCGTATTTCCGTTTGTTATGAGAACTTATAAGCTCTCCTGACCTCGGTTGTAAGAAGACGTATATCAAGTCATGAAATTGGTTGTAAGGAGACGCACAGCGATAAAGTTGTGACGTTGGTTATAAGAAAGACTTTTATCAATAAAGTTATGAATTTGGTTATAAGATGACATATCAATAAAGTCATGAAGTTGGTCATAAGAAAGACTTTTATCAATAAAGTTATGGAGTTGGTTATAAGATGACATATCAATAAAGTCATGAAGTTGGTCATAAAGACTTTTATCAATAAAGTTATGGAGTTGGTTGTAAGAAAACATATCAATAAAGTCATGAAGTTGGTCATAAAGACTTTTATCAATAAAGTTATGGAGTTGGTTATAAGATGACTTTTATCAATAAAGTTATGGAGTTGGTTATAAGATGACATATCAATAAAGTCATGAAGTTGGTTATAAAGACTTTTATCAATAAAGTTATGTAGTTGGTTAGAAGAAGACATACCAATAAAGTCATGAAGTTGGTTATGACATATCAATAAAGTCATGAAGTTGGTCATAAAGACTTTTATCAATAAAGTTATGTAGTTGGTTAGAAGAGGACATATCAATAAAGTCATGAATTTGGTTATAAGACTTTTATCAGTACAGTCGTGAAGTTAGTTATAAGAAGACTTACATCAATAGTCATAACTTAAGTAATTAGTGATTTTACTTAAGTTGACATTGCTCCTTAAAACTTAAGTAATTAGTGATTTTACTTAAGTTGACATTGCTCCTTAAAGCACTATTGTGACCTTCCATAAATGTTTCATTTTTACTTTTTTTCACTTCATAAACATGCCCCAGTCGAAGGCCATCTTCGGGTGTAAGAAAAACACGAAAGATTAAGGAAACAGAGAGAAAATGAATATTAACCAGGGCTCAGCTGGTGTTATTGTAGACCTGACTCGTCTATCAAGGTCATGGAAGTATAGCAAGACGAAGGAGAGAGACTTAGTGATTATTTAGACTTATCTGCCACCACAACGCCAAAGGTCATTAGCTGAGGGAATTAGTTTGTTCTTTCTAATGAAAATATCTAAAATTCTTAGAATTTGAAAATACCTAGCTATAAATCCTTAAAAAAGAACGTTAAGATATTGATGTAATATAAAGTTATAATGACAAAATCCTATATTTTTCATAAAGAAAATCCATTTAGAATAAATCTTGTAGGAGATAATGATTTTCCTCTGGGAAACCAGCGAAAGTAAGAACGCCATCATCATCGTCTTCCAGGGCGCTCGAGGGTGGTGAAGAGAAGGGGCGCTCGAGGGTGGTGAAGAGAAGGGGTTAAAGATATTCTTCAGGATGCTGGGAATACCAGACACGTCCCCACAACATAAGCCATGGTTAATAACCCCCTGACACTTATCACAAGAGTGGAGTTTGGCCACTTGTCGTTAACCACTCTTGTGTCAGCTTTGTGCGTCGGTTCCTCCGCCTTGCTGGAACCACTTGTATTTGTCGGCTGGAGAGAGAGAGAGAGAGAGAGAGAGAGAGAGAGAGAGAGAGAGAGAGAGAGAGAGAGAGCACTCGTCACCCCACCTGTCAAAGGTCTGCTCAAATTCGTGGCAATGTGTTGCTTGTGGTCCGGGCACCCATCCCGACCTTAGTCTGTTGCGAAGGACCGTCTCGTATGTGTGGCTTCGTATCGCTGTGTAGGAGAGGAAAACGAGGATATCAACAGGTAGTTACAGCCTTGGGGGCTTGTTGATCAGATCGTTCGCTCTGACAAATACGAGCGGAGGACCCCCAACATACAGATTCCCTCCTTGTGTTATGACGACTTCGATGCTAGCCAAATCTTCGATCTGCCATCCCCAGGGGATGTGGTGAGTGTAATCTGTCGGTGGCCAGCAGAGCACTGCGAGAATCAAAGTAGATAGCATTATTTTGGTGATCTAGCTCCTTGGTTATCTTTAGTGCCGGTAGAATGGCAAAAATGTTCAGTGGTGAAGACGGGAACTGCAGGAAGCAAGCTACCCTCGTACAATCCTCCCTCGCGCCGCTCCCCACGCTCACGCCATCTGTGTATACTCCTCTTTAACCTCGGTGCTCTGAAGTGTGTCCCTAGGAACCTCTGCTTGATCTCCTCGTAGGTGTTTCCCCTTCTTTCGGGTTACAGACAAATCCTTGCAGTGTGTCTGGTCCGAGCTAGTCCATCATGGGATATGAGATGTTCCAGCTATTAATATCGTACAGAGAGTCAAAATAAGATTGTTAGAGACTCTCTTATTCTCCCTCCAAAGTGATGCTCCTCTGATTGGGGATCGATCACAGTCCTTATAACTGGGAGAATCCGAATCTCTGTAACTTGTTGTATAAAAATGAAGTTTATATATTCTCAGTGCAGGCGTGGATGTGGTTCTCAGCTCGCTGTATACAAGAATTGCTCTGGAAAAGATCGAGAGGCCCCAGTGCATGCATACTCTGAGAGCTTCGTTGTGGACGTGGATCCAAAATCTTGATAACTGTGGGTGATGCTGACGAATATGTCTCGCAGCCATAGTCCAGCTTGTTATGGGCTAAGGTTCGGTATAGCCATGGTAACGTTATGCGTCTTATGCCCACGTTGTGTGGGGAAGTAGCCGCAGGATACCGAACGCTTTCGTGGCCCTTATTTTGAGTTGTTTCAGATATCACACCCAAATACTTTTCCTCCTTAATGAAATGCAGTGGTTCCATTACTAAGAGGGAGATTGGCAGGGAGCAGTCCGAAGTAACACTTCCCCAGACATACACGAGTCATACTTTCCCCATGTCTACGCTCCGGACGTCACCCATCCCTACAGCGCTACAAACACCATTCCAACATACCCCAGGACCCTTCATGCCCACCATGCAACTAGTATAAAGAAGACACCGAACACTTCCTGCTCAGTAGCCCTGCACTCTCCGCACACTGATGGACACACTTCACTTTATGACCTGTGGTTCCTACCAGTGGACGTGGCCGGCTTCCTGAGCGCCGCAGTAGTCTCATTTTAAAGGGACTCCTACACAAGAAGTACGTACACACACACACACACACACACACACACACACACACACACACACACACACACTTGTCTAACAGAACTTAAGTGCACATGCATCACCCCTTTTGGACTCAGAGGACGCATCCTCTTCACGTAAGGTATGTCAGCCTTCAGTAAACTGCGATCTCTGTCAGCGGAGCACCAGCTCCGTTAACGGATTGTCATTTACCGTCAACGGACCGTCACCGGACCATCGGTGTATTGAAAGAAGACTTAAATATTCAGCCTTCAGACTCTCCTTCTACGGGGCAAGGGTTCACATTCTCGAATTCGTGAACCCCTCCTGCCTGAACCTGAGGCATCGCTTGGGGTCTCGAGTAACTCTTGAGACTTGTAACCCACGGGAACACTGGACGTGCAGAAGACTCTGGTGATCACTAGATAAAGTCAGTGCAGGAGGTGATGACCGACATCTCTTACTGGTGACTGTATTCTTCGTCGAGGGTACGACCTCTGAATGTCACCATATATATATATATATATATATATATATATATATATATATATATATATATATATATATATATATATATATGTAATGTTGGAAGGGACCACAATTTTGCGCGTGATCAAGATATTCCTGAGTCCACGGGGAAATGAAGTACGATAAGTTCCCAAGCGTACTTTTGTGTCATAATCACATCATCAAGGGAGACACAAGAGAGAAATATAACAGTCAGTTGATATACGACGGAGAGACAAAGCTAGGACGCCATTTGGTAAACATGCGATTGTCTTGGACAATCGCATGTTTACCAAATGGCGTCCTAGCTTCGTCTCTTCGATGTATATCAACTGACTGTTATATTTCTCTCTTGGGTCTCCCCTACCATTCTACCTGTCTCCTTTGTGCCCTTATTAAGGGTTAGGAGAAAGGGTCGAATCGTCGTGCTCAAGGGTTGTACCGTTGTGCTCAAGGGTCGTGACTGCCGTTTGGGCTTAAGGATCGTACAGGGTTGTACACCAGCTTGTGGTTGTACACGTACTGGCTTTGGAGATTTAAGATGACACCCGGAGTTATCACGTCCAGGGAGAGAGACTCTGTATGATACACCCCGTTCCAGAAAGGTAGAGTTACTAACGTTACTTAGAACAGCGAGTGAGAGAAAGAGGAAAGAAAAAGGAAAAGAATGAAAGAGGAAAATCAAGAAGGTGGAGAGAAATAGGAAATGCCGAAGCTTAAGGCGAAGATTCTTGTCGATAAATGAGGCTTTAGTACGCGGAGAGAGAGAGAGAGAGAGAGAGAGAGAGAGAGAGAGAGAGAGAGAGAGAGAGAGAGAGAGAGAGAGAAGAGAGAGAGGGAGTCAGACATCCATGCGTTGTATCGCATGCTGCAGTCCACTGCCTCATCCAGCAGATACCAGAGAGCGCTAGGAACTTACGGCCTTTTAATTAGTATAATTAGCCCTAGTGTAGTGATGTATACTTCACTGGCGTGAGGTGTCTATAATGTGGTGATGTGAGAGACGGCCTCAAACTCCGCCACCAACTGCCGTGGGGCCCCCATGGGGTTTGATATTGTATTGTGTGTTTCGTTTTTTCTTTTCTGTTCCCTCGTCTTCTTTTTCTTCTTTCATGTAATTAAACTAATGACACTTTAGCACTTGGGAATGTTTAAGTGTATTGCTGTGAATGAGACTTTGATAAAGAGTAAGGAATATTGGGATAATATTGCTGGGAAGGAAACTTAAAGAGTAAGGAATATTGGAGAGTATTGCTGGGAATGAAACTTTAAAGACATATTCGAGAGTAAATTACTGTGAATGAAATCTTTAGAAATAAGGAATATTTGAGAATATTACTACTTATGAAACTTCATAAAGTAAGGTATTAATATTTGAGAGTATTGCCACGTATGAAACTTTAAGAAATAAGGAATATTTGAGAGTTTTGATTCGAACGAAACTGTAAAAGCAGCAGTATATAAGAGAAATTCTAGGAATAAAGCCTAAATCAACAGTATTTAAGAGTATTTCTGAGGGCAGAACTTTGAAAGTATCAGTATTTAGGAATATTTCTACTAAAAGCAACATTTCTCGAGAGCATTTCTACATATGAAATTATGAAAGCAGGAATACTTGTGTATTTCTGCGATTAAAACTTTGAAAATAGCAATGTTGGAAGTATCTTTTTTTTTTTCAATTGAAACTTTAGATGTATTACTAATTCATAATAGTTCTCCGAATGAAACTTTAAGAGCAGCACTGCTTCAGAGTGTTTCTAAGATTGAAACTATAAAAGTGACAATAGTTTAGGGTATTTCTATTCATAATTTCTTAACCATAAAGTAAGACAAGTGATCCTAGTCTTGATATAAAGCTTAGCTATAGACGGTGTAAAAATCGTAGAGACAGAATGAAAAACGAAAATACGTAATTCATCAGTTGTAGAATCTGTGCTAATGGAGTCGAACTCTGTTTGAGGGATTGCAGTTATTACACGCAACGAAAGGGTAAAGATATAGACTGAAATATATCGCAATAAGCCTCCAGGGTTTACTCTCATTTAAGAATACGAATGAGACAGTTGGTTTATGGAAAATGACAACACTGTATTTATATTATTACTCCTCTGGATTCGAACACAAACCTGGCAATACTCCAGCATCATCGGTCGGCAATACAGTGTTCGGTGCAGTCTTCTCGCTTTTTCCCTTCCATTTTTGATATATATTTATTTGTTACTGTCCTAAAACAAAAAAAGGGGTGGAAAATGATCATGGCGCATATGGAGGCTGGGAGGATAAAATCACTCAACACAAGGAAAAAACAAAAGTCATTGGTGATTCACAACACACGACAGAATCTGTTTTTTTCCCCTATTGTTAGCAGCCAATGTACGTACTGGTTCACATTATTTTTCAGTTTCTCGTTATGGGATGTATATATGTGTATATATATATATATATATATATATATATATATATATATATATATATATATATATATATATATTTATATATATATATATATATATTTTTTTTTTTTCTTTTTTTTTCATACTATTCGCCATTTCCCGCATTAGCGAGGTAGCTTTAGGAACAGAAGACTGAGCCTTTGCGGGAAATCCCCACTTGGCCCCCTTCTCTGTTCTTTCCTTTGGAAAATCAAAAAATGAGAGGGGAGGATTTCCAACCCCCCGCTCCCTTCCCTTTTAGTCGCCTTTTACGACACGCAGAGAATACGTGGGAAGTATTCTTTCTCCTCATCCCCTATATACATATATATATATATATATACATATATATATATATATATATATATATATTTATTCATTTAGTTATCTATCCTGCTTTGTCGCTGTCTCCCGCGCCTATATATATATATATATATATATATATATATATATATATATATATATATATATATATATATATTTTTTTTTTCAAACTATTCGCCATTTCCCGCGTTAGCAAGGTAGCGTTAAGAACAGAGAACTGGGCCTTTGAAGGAATATCCTCATCTGGCCCCCTTCTCTGTTCCTTCTTTTGGAAAATTAAAAAAAAATAATGAGAGGGGAGGATTTCCAGCCCCCCCGCTCCCTCCCCATTTAGTCGCCTTCTACGACACGCAGGGAATACGCGGGAAGTATTCTTTCTTCCCTATCCCCAGGGATAATATATATATATATATATATATATATATATATATATATATATATATATATATATATATATGTGTGTGTGTGTGTGTGTGTGTGCCCTGTTTGTTAAAGACCAGTGCATATTTAACACTCAATAGCTTTTTCTTTTCTTTTTTCTAGTTCATAACATCACGCGTTTTGCTTCATCAAATCAAGTGTGACTTAATTGTCTAGTATTCATTTTCACTTTATTTTTAACTGAAGATGTGCAGTGTTCGTGTGCCCGAAAATTCTCGAGTGTATATCAGGAAGAAATGAAAAATTGATATAGGATTTTCTCTTCACACTTTATAAGAGAAAGCCAAATAAGAGAAAACCATCGAATGTTAGATATGCATTGATCTTGAACAAACAGCATATTAAAGAAACGAATATATATATATTTATATATATAATATGCTTCCTTATTTATTCTTAATCGCCGTTTAACGCATTAGCAAGGTAGCGCCAGCAGCAGACGAAGAAAGGCCACATCCTGTTACAAATATTCTCTAGCTGTCTCATGATATAATATATATATATATATATATATATATGATTATTATTCTTATTATTATGAAGCAACAGGAACCGTTTTACGAGGTTCCTGAAGCTTCGAGGCTGCGCTCCACGCAGTAGTAGAGAGAAGATGGGCTCTGCTGAAGCCAGGTGAATTTCAACGAGACTGTACTTCTTACTGTCCAGTAACGGTGATGTAGCTTCTCCGGAGGTGACTTCTCTCTCGCTCGAGGTGTAGCCATTTTCGAGTATCTTTCATACGTTGGAAGCTAAGGTCAGATTGTGGTCAGTGTTCAGCTTGCGTAGGCCAGGTATAGTATTTCACCTGACCTAAAGTAATGTCTGTATCCTTCTGCAATGTTGGGCGATTCCCTGGATTTACAGATGTGTTCGCATCACTTCCCGGATGAAACCCAATAGTATAGTGAAACGAACGATGATTTGATCGTAAAAATGCTTCAAGATGGCCTTCGTCGTTTTAGAGGATTGTAGATGGGAGTCTGAACTTGACAAGGTCACTTTAAATGATGTAGCTAGCGAGGCTTCGAGCGTGGCATTTCATCGTTTACACTTGGTGTCCTGGAGAGCGAGCGGTGGCAATCCCAGGGAACAAGAGTCCATGTGAGTGTTGCAACACCCTACCCCTCTAGCGGTGACAACCGGCTCGCTCCAGTTAATCATCATGTATGTTCAGCTGGGGAAACACAGCATTCATCACTGCCCCAGGAGCAGTATGTACATTACATTTTTATTCAGAAATTCAGGAGCACTTAACGCAACAACGCTCCTGTCTCTTTTATGATGTTCCTTTTCCTTAATTTGGCGAGGACCCATCTGTCTGTACGTCCCTTGACCCACATATCACCCTCCTTAGGTCCATGTACTGTACCGCTGTACTTCCCTGTGCTCGCCTCCGCCTAACTCAAGTTATGTGTCCTTCGCCCACACTATCACAGACCCGCCTCTCACCCTCCTGTGTCAATATATTGTACCCACTAGAAGCTCTATGTTTGCCTCCACCTGCTTATCTACCTCACCTTGTTAGGTAACCCTTTATCCATATTATCACAGACCCGTCTGTCATCTTGCTGTGTCCATGTATTGTACCCACTGTACGCTCTGTGCTTGCCTCCACCTGCCCTCCTATCTATGTGCCCTTCGCCTGCACTATCGCGTAACATTTCTCTTTTCTCTCTCATTCAAGATATCGAAGGCGACCCCTCTGGTACGTAAAGATATTTTAAGAGTCATTATGGTTGGGTGAATCCTGTTGTCTGATCTTCTTTTATATTACATTTATCAGGTTTTGGAAAACTCTCTACATTTTTTTCTAACGTTTCGATGAACTGACGAGACAGATTTTAGAAAGAGTCAGTTTTGAACTTTACCTGTTGGAATGATTTAGTAGCTACGTTGTTTTTAACCTTTGTGATTTCTGAGGTTGTATGCCCTCTGATCTGCTCCACAAATTTAGATAGATAGATAGATAGATAGATAGAGAGAGAGAGAGAGAGAGAGAGAGAGAGAGAGAGAGAGAGAGAGAGAGAGAGAGAGAGAGAATTCTTCTCACTTGTAGCTTTTCGAGCGAATGGGTCATTTGAAAAATCAAGCACCTTCTTTTGTATTCCAGCTATGATGTGTAGATGCTACACTTTGTACTCGACAACATAATGGTTAGCTTTCATAGCTGCCAGACTCTTCAGCTGAGAGACAGGTCAGGCTGTGCAAGACATGCGGACAGCTCTATTCTCCTTGTCTAAAACAGGAGGTCCTTTCATCATTGCAAGTTGGGTTATTCTACAAATTCTCTTCATCCCCTCCGTTGACCGTCAGGGTATAGAGAGTTCCAACATTACCGTGGATATCTGCCACCAGCTGGTATGTTCTCCATGGTAACCTTTGTAGCAGTAAAATGCTCTATGTTAGCGCGGATTAGCACTGTGACGCTCCAGAGGTGTGTGTATAAGCCATCCTTGCGTGCAAAAGGGAATTCAAACAGCAACAGACCAGTGGGTCCTTTCGAGGCAATGTGTGGCAGTGGTGTTCGTCAGAAACTCACAGATTAGTGTAGTAAGAGTAGACAGGAATACAGATGGTTCAGAGAGAGATTATTCCCTCAAATTCTTCATGTGAGTGAGGTGTAATTAATGTAATTCGTGAACGGGTTTCTGGGTCGCATACGTAAATGGTAGTCATGGTCCTCGCCGGCCCAGCTACGTTCTCAAGTCCATGGCGATCATATCTCCTCCAAAAAATGACGATCTCCTCCAAAAATGACGAACCTAGTAATATGTCCTCCAAAAACCGACGAACCTATTCCACGTTCACGGTTCTGATAACATGACTCATTATACATGTCTTCTGCGGTGACTCTGATGAGCTGAAAGTTATGCCTACATCAGTGGCGGATGTTTTCGTTGTAGCTACAGTGTTCGGCCTAATGTGTGGCCAGCGACTAATGCCAGACCTGAATTTAGGTCGGTCTTTTTCCATTCATGTCCCATAGACCACGGGTCAAGGATACCTAATGGGACAGATGGACTGGATGTGAAGGAAATGGAACGAGGGAGATAGAACACTGTTACATAGATCTTGCTCTATCCAAAGATCTTTTTAGAAAGATACGAGTCTTACTGTAGATATGATAATAGTTAGGGATATTACTTAAAGATTTTACCTACTGTTTGAGGGAGATATTTAAAATCCACAGCGGGTGTTACTGTAATAATATAAGAATATTTGGAATACTTTGATCCAAATATTTTGCTTGTTGTTTGAAGGAGAAATTTAAAAACCACAACGGAGGCTCCTTACACAGTGGTGTTGAAGCTTATGAAAGATGATTGCTTTGGCTCCAGTGGAGGCTAAGGAGAATGCCAGCGTCTCACTAGCAGCACATGAGATGGTCGACCTCGCTGCTACCAGCGACCTGACACAATGTGTATCTGTGTTGGAGAGAATATTTAACTCTTGAAAAAATGCCATATCAGCCAGCCCACCATACTGGCGTGGAAGCTGGACATAACCAGTAGACAGATGTATAATTTTGCATATGTAATGATAGTAATGGTAATGATAATATAATAATAAAAATGGTAATGGTAATAATGATGTGAATAGTAATAGTTGTTTTTATTAGTAGTGGTAGAAGTGGTATAGATATTATCATTATTGTTATCGCACAAAAACAGGACCCCCTTTATCCAGTGGCTTCTGCAGCTTCAGACATGCGCTACACTCGCATGCCGGGACAGGATGGACTTTAATTCTGACGTGAGTTTTTCGACGAGACTGTACTCTCTCTCTCTCTCTCTCTCTCTCTCTCTCTCTCTCTCTGCTACTGACGACGATACAGCCTCGCCAGAAGCTTTACCCCATGCAGGCTGAGTCTGAAGCATCAGTGAAGGGTACCGAATGGGGATGTTGTAACTGGCAGAAATGAGATGGAGAGGAGATGAAGTGAGTGTTTTCAAGGATTGTTGAACGCGTTCGATGATCAGGTGGAAGATGTGGAGTGTTTTGGACATGGAGGTTATGCGAGTCATGGCAAATGGTTTGGTGAAAAGAGGAGAGGTTGTGAAAACCTTGCGTAAGGTGAAATGCAGCAGAGCAGTTGGATTGGATAAGATTTCAGTTGAATTTCTTTGGGAAGGAGCTTCCCTCGGCAGTCACATTAAGAGAGTTTTTTCCTGCAGCTCTTCCCTGCGCGAAAAGCTGCAGGGAAAGAATATCATCGTGATGACGTTTTTTTTCATAAAACTTTAGTCTTAACAAAACGTTTCCGTCGTCGGGAAAACGTTCATCGTTCTTGTCCGCGTCTCCATACAGGTGTTGGCCACGCGTGTATGTGTGCTCTGGTGGGGTAAGATGTGTGTGTGTGTGTGTGTGTGTGTGTGTGTGTGTGTGTGTGTGTGTGTGTGTGTGTGTGTGTACTCTGCTTGGGTGAGATGTGTGTGTGTACTCTGCTGGGGTGAGATGTGTGTGTGTACTCTGCTGGGGTGAGATGTGTGTGTGTGTGTGTGTGTGTGTGCTCTGCTGGGATGAGATGTGTGTGTGTGTATGTGTGTGTACTCTGCTGGGGTGAGATGTTCGAGTCTCGTGGAATTCCTGTTGCCTGATGTTCATGATGAACGAGGCACCCTCACCCAGAAGGATAATCAGCTGGATGATTGAATGCCCTGGACAGCAGCACGTCTCTGGCAAATAGCCAGTTGATGGCTTTTCTCCTCTGATCTTCTGGTGATTTGAGTAAGACAAAAAAAAAAAAAAAAAAAAAAGAATAAGGAAAACACCACTTTTTTTTCTCTTATTTTTTTTTTTTCTTTTAAGACATAACAAGTATAACGGGAAATGTAAGATCCTCAGGCAGGATATTGCCCCTTGAAAGAAATGCCTCTTTTCTGTTCACACGTAAAATTTTCTCAACTCACCAGATGCTGCCAACATGGTCGTACGTCGTACATGTCGGTAACTTTAAGACTCGGAGGGATTTGAGTTTCGTGTAATTGTTTTGGGTTTTGTGATCAGTCAGGATAATTACCTGAGAGGCCTTAATATCCATTTTCCTCACTCAGCTCCGTCGTTAATTGTTGGGCTGAACTCTGTAGAGGAAAAAATGATTTACCATCAGGATATACTGGTCATGGGTTAAAATGATTTGCACAGGTTGATCCACACCATAAAACTTGGGAAATCATTGATGATAGATAGAAGAGATAGATATATAAGTAGATTCTAGCATGTCACAGTTTTGTGTTGTTATTGTTGAAGTTTAAGTTGTATTCCATGACTGCAGATTGATTTGCAGTTTATATTTTGTTGTTTTTAATCTTATTCTTCTATATTACAGATCTCCGAAACCACCGTAAGGTATGTTAAGGTCCAGCCAGAGCCAGCTTTAGGGGTAGAAGACCTCCAAAACCATCTTGGGGTAAGTTAAAGTCCAGCCACACCCAGCTGTAGGGGTAGAAGGCCTCCAAATCCATCGTAAGATAAGGTCCAGCCAGACCCAGCTGCGGGGGTAGAAGACCTCCAAAACCATCGTACGGTACGTTAAAAGTCCAGCCAGACCCAGCTGTAGGGGTAGAGAACCTCCGAAACCACAGTGCGGTAAGGTAAGCGCCTAGACCGAGCCATTATAGCCACATATTTTACAGTCCTGCTCTGTTGTCATACCGGTGTGCTCAAGGAGCTTTCTGTTATGCTCAAGGGTCGTAATAACGACTCAATATGGTTCAGATGTGCTCAGGGTTCTTAACATTGTGCTCAAGGGTCGTACCAACATGCTTAAGGGTCATATCAACGTGTTGGAAGACCTTACCGTTGTACTTAAGGGTCCTTACGGACATGCTCAATGGGCCTACTGTTGTGCTCAAGGGTTGAAATGATGTGTTCCAGGGTCATACCATTGTGCTCAAGGGTCGTAAAGGCGTGGTCAAAGAGCTTACTTATTTTTTCCTCAAGGGAATTTACCATACCAATCTGCCTTGACAGTTATTTTTCTTACTGTTACTTTGGCACTACCAGAATTGAAGAATAAGAGAATGGACACACCATCGTAGAGATAATAAGGTCCCAGATATCCTCATACACCAGTGTGAACGTCGAGTGTCGGCGAGGCGTCCAGAGCTGGTCAGTACTGTGCCAGGCATTCGTGTAAGGTGGATCTTGAAGACAGTACTGCGAAGTCGGGGTCTTCGGGGGGGGACGTGGGAGGGAAGGTCATGGAGCTTGAGAGACCAGAAGGTCAGAAGGTGAGCAGTTAGAGATGGAGGTCAGGTACTGGGAGGAATCTATGGTGTGGCCTATGAAAGAGAAGGATCTGTGTTGTGTTCAAGTGCCTGGAGTTCAGTGTGTTCTCGACGGGTCCAGTGTCAGAAAAGTGGTGGAAACGTACGATGGAAGCGTAATCGAAAGCTGGCGATGAATTGAACAGTGAAAAAGAGGAAGTTAAGTCGATGGGAATAGATTAGGTAAAGGACTACGATAAACAGAAAACAAAAGAGTGATAATAGTTTCATCAGGAAGCGTATGAAGTGTAGATGGTTCAGTTGGTGGGTGTATAAACAGGTAAAGAAACCGACGAAACGAGGAAGTACGTAGACACCAAAACTTAGACAGGCACAGAGAGAGAGAGAGAGAGAGAGAGAGAGAGAGAGAGAGAGAGAGAGAGAGAGAGAGAGAGAGAGAATATGTAGACGGCCTGAGAGAGTTAGAGAGAGAGAGAGAGAAAAGAGAGTTCGTTTCAGGGTAGAAAGAGCGGCAGACAGGTGAGCCTTACAAGCCAATGCGGAGTTAATTGATCATGTAACGACCACCGGGGGTCTTCGCATGCCAACCTCCTCCTGAACATTCCTTTCACGGCGGGGACCCAGGCGTACCAACCCAACCATTCCTCTCCGCCCCGAACTCCCCTGACTTACTTGACGTACCTCCTGCTCTTTGACTAGTGTCTTGCAATGTCTTTCATCCATGTGATGTTACTTATACTTTACGTATACCTCCTCCTCCTCCTCCTTGACTAGTGTCTTATAATGTCATTCATCCATGGGATGTAAGCTGTTAATCTAGACCATTTTTTTTTTCCCTCTTGGTGGATGATGCAGACGACTGAGGTTACGCGAGGTTGTTGTTGTGGCACGCCTGACGTTCATCAAAAACAGGACGAGATAAGCAAGTGAGGGGCCGAGACGCGCAAGAACTGTGGGAGGGAGAGCAAGCATGCACGCACGACTCTCACCTGAATGTTGAAGCTGGTGTAGACCTTATTAAAGCTTGGGGGATTACCCGAGATTTATACGTCGGGGTGGGCAGAGAGAGAGAGAGAGAGAGAGAGAGAGAGAGAGAGAGAGAGAGAGAGAGAGAGAGAGTACGTGGGAAGGCCAGATAACAGAAGACCTGATGGTCTATGACGAGGTTATCTGCCCGGGGACAGTAATGGGACCCTAAATTCCCACTCGATATAGATGGAGACAGGATAGTAAAGAGTACACAGAGAGAGAGAGAGAGAGAGAGAGAGAGAGAGAGAGAGAGAGAGAGTAGTAGTAGTAGTAGTAGGTGTAGTAATAGCAGTAGTAAGGGTATGGTATAATCCTGGAGATAACACAGGGGTTGGGATATTAACCTTACGGCATCGGAGACCTGAGCCTGAGATCGAGGAGGAGGGAGGAGGAGGTATTTTGAGCTCATGGTTGAAGGTTATGGTCGTCTGTAGCTTACAGGGTGAATGGGAGGCTCAGGATGATGCCCATTTGAGATTTCCTCAGCTTTTAGAGAGGAGGGAGGTAGGCTTAGAGGGAGGGGTGTATGGTGTGTGTGTGTGTGTGTGTCTGGTGCATTCAGCTGTGAATCTGATGCACCGCAGCCGGGATGAAATTTATTTTGATTGTCTTTGGCTCTTGTGTTCGTGAGGTTGTTGGTATAAAGTCGTGATCTTCAGTGTCTCGTGTCCTTGTGAAAGGTACTTGTTTATACAAACCGATGTAAGGAGCCAGATACCTCATGTTTTCCAACTGTTGGAGTAACCCCGGGTGTTTAACCAAGTAGTGACAAAATTTCTTGCCATTTTTTTTTACGATGCCCCGAAAGTCTTAAAGAAAATGTGGAGACAAGGTATGGAAAAGGTGAAGTTGTTTCTGAAACTTACGTGATGATATGGTCTGTTGTTTCGTTACAAGATTTTGTATTTCATTATCCTTTTGGTTTGTTGTCGACAACATTCGTTTTAATTGTAGATTAAGTATTGGAGGAATATGATTGGGTTGATGAAGCTGCCTCGTGGAAGGTTTTGAGAATTTATGGTGAAGGAGGAAAGCTGCTAGAGATAGTGTGTAGTATTTATCAAGAGAGCAAGGCGTTTGTACGAGTGAGAAGAGAGGAGAGTGTATGGTTTTAAGTGAAGATTGGTCTGCGGTACGGGTGAGTGGAATCACCATGGTTATTTGATCTATTTATAAATGGGTTGGTAAGAGAGGTAAATGCAAGAGTCTTGGAGAGAGGGGTGAGGATGCAGTCTGTAGTGGAAGGAAGGGCCTGGGAAGAGAGTGAGTTATTGTTTGGTGTGTTTTGCATGTCTCACTGTCCCCCGGAAGACCAGACACATCATAGGGGAGTAGGAAGACGATATGTTGCTACGATACTGTTTAGCACAATGGGCGGTTTTGAGGGGTCCTTCCTGTTGAGTTTTGATTCGAAGTTGATTTGAACAGTCGGAGTCCGAAGGATACACCAGTTTCGGAACAAGAGTGAACGTTATTTGAAGTGGCGAAAAGTGGATATGGTACGGTCACACTCTAGCAGGGTAATGACTTACGGGATCTTCACTGTGTTCCAAGGGCTGCTTGTGACGCGACGCTGGGCAGTATGGGTACAGAGTGTCTCCTACCCTCGATTCAACAGCAGAACTCACTCGACACAGTCGTCACTTGCAGCAGCAGAACTCTGCTCGACACACTCGTCGCAGCTCTTCGTATGTAACGGCAGAACTCGAGTCGACACTCACTACCCAACACACTCTGCTCGACACACTCGTTCTGCCGCTAACCGTCGCCACAGCGGAACTCTGTTCGACATGTTGGTCGCAGCTCCTTGGATAAAACAGAATTCTTTATACTGTCTGACGCTCACTGAGGGCACACCGCGCTCATCCTTCATGTAACTCTCCTCCCTCCTTCCCCGTACAGAAGATGATGCCCCCGGCATCCATCGCGCCTGGAGTAAGGGAAATCACGCCATAGCTCATACCTCCGCTGGCGGGCGTACGACCTCCGGTACTCTACGTAATAATAGTTCATCTTGTAACTCTATGATTTTATGTGAGCAACCATAAAAATTCGATATATAATATTCAGCAATTAGAAATTGATAGGAGGAGGATATTACCTGAAACAAAAGGTTTAAGTTGGAGCTCTCTAGTGTAGACTTTTCGACCTAACGGACTCTATCAATGGACTGTCCAGAGATTAGAAAAAACATCATGAACCCCGACCGATCATCATTCGTTTGGCGTCTCGGAGCTGATGAACTTCAGTTGGTCAAGCCGCCTACCAGGCTCGCCTCCCGCTCTGGACGACCAGATAGATGTGTAGCGTAACCTGTGCTGCGTTGTGGTTCTCGATTACATCACAGAGCCTGCCCTCATGTTTATAGGATCCTCCCCAAGTGTGTGTGCTGACTGTACAGATTTCCTGGTGGAAATATCCATTTTTCTCCACGCGTCACTCATGCCCAGCTGGGAAGGTGAGGTATGTGTTCACTGTGTATTACCACTGCGTTTGACGTCCTTTGCCTCGACAGGATTTTTCACATCCAGATTTCGGTATCGTGTTAACTCCCGCTGTCCTCTTAATTGTTTCACCCCTTTTGACCCCTCCCATGCTTGTTATCTCACCGATTTCCCCTCCCGAAGTCGTTAGTGTTGATGTCTGTGGTCCCCCCCAAATAATCACGTATGACGCTACCCTGCTTAGTGTTAAGGACCTTTACGAACTTCTTACCTCGTCTTCCACTGTCCTGGTTCACGCGTGCTGTATTTTTAAGCTATTTCAGTAAGCCATTTGGGTATGGCAGCTTGGAGAACGTCTTTTCGATGTAGTTGAGTTCGTCGTATATGTAATCATTGCCGCCAATTCTTAGTGCACGTAAGAACCGTGTAACTACACCAGACTATACCTTATCACTTGTGTGCTGAGAGGATATGGACCAAGTTATCCTCATTAGCTGTCTTCTCTTGTACCATGAATTTGACGTCATGCACCGTGCGTCTCACCGTTTTCTTTCATTTCGATAGTCAACTGGATTCTTTTTTAACCAACGCGATTTAAACGCTCAGGTTTCTGCTTGCAGACGCGTCCTGGGTAGCGGCGGCTATCAAAACGTCGTCTTCGTGGCTCATCCAGACTGCTGCACCTCTGCCAACCAACCACTCCGGCGATATGATCCATCTCCAACATTACCATATGAAGGCAAGCGGCGAGCCCATAGCCAAGCCGCCGTGTTGCACATAGTCCTGACCAGTTAACATGATGAATGGGCCGAAATACACACACACACACACACACACACACACACACACACACAGTGACTCATTGTTGACGTAGTCTGGCTTAAGAACCGGTAAATCATTATAATGATAATTATCGTTGACTCCACGTATTGCTTATCGTACAGCGAAAGACTTAAAGTCCACTTTTGTGCGATGACTGTTTACATCAGTCTCGACCATACCATGGCAGTTGGCAAGCCTGATTACAGTGACCCCTTTGGAAGGGTTGTTGGTTCGGTTAAAGTTTCGAATAAATCCCAGACGAATTTCCTGAATTTGGTCACTCAAAAAAGACGAATAGATAATACAACCTGTTTGGATCAATATGAAATTTGTAGGTAGATACACGGCAATAAGAAATCTCATATTTTTCTTATATATTTACCTCGGGAAATTCCATGACGTGCGTCTGGAAGCGCCTCCTAGTGATACCAAGTGAACTGTTCATATGAAGCCGAGAAGCGCGCGCCGGAATACCTTCCCTCCTCGAGATGTTTTCACCAAATCCCCGGGAAAAAATGATTTTGTCTTTCGCTGTACACCAGTGAACAGGGGCTCTCACGTCAAGGGTCGGGAGTGCAGCGTTAACGAACGCGCGGGCCTACATCATCAAAGCATATCTTTGAAATCCCACCGATTTAATCGGTATTGAAACTCAACGACTTCACGTACAAGAAGCCCCGTTGACTAATGTATGTATGAGGATGGCTTTAGGAGCAGTGCGGGAAACATTAGGGAAAATTGATAATGATTTATTGACCCTTTTGAGTACGTCAACCATGAGCCAATGCCTTTATATTTTGGTCATGTTTGATAGTGAGGAGTAATGTGTGACACAGGGGCTTGGCTAGAGAGGGATCATATCTTCCGAGTTGTTGGCATATTCAAAGTACACAGGAGAACGACTATGGATTATATTTTGCGTATCGTCTCAGCATAGAGTGTAAGGTCAACTCTTGGTATAGAGTTCTTCTTACGTGCATTAGGACTTTCCAACACCCACTACTTGGATGACGAATTCAACTCCGTCTATAAAACATTTACGAATCTGTCGTAGGGTAAAAGGCTATAAGAAGAAATAGGAGCGGAATACGTGTGAATCAGGACAGAGGAAGACAAGCTAAGAAGTTGATAACTGTCCCTAACTCCAAGCAGGCTAGCATCATAGGTGGTAATTTGAGGACTACAGACATCAACACTAACGACTTTGTAAGGATGAATCGGTGAGACACCAGGCATGGGACGGGTCACAGTTTGGAAGACAAGATGATACACAAGATGCCGTACTTTGGGTGTAAAAAGTCGTATACTGGCGAGGTTGGTTGAGGTTTGGACGAAAGAATGAACGAGCGTATAGGATGGATGTGGGAAGGCATAGAACGTCAAACAAAGTGGCAATACACAGTGGACAAAAGTCTCACCTCTCCACTTAGGAAGGGGTGCGGGTGATATGGAGAGGCAAGGATGAAGCCACTAGGAAAGCCATAGAGTCAGCACACATACTAATGGAGGATTCCATGACCATTAGGGCAGGCTTTGTGACGTGGTCGAGGTGCCGCAGCACAGTGTACGGTACACATCTGGTCATCGAGCGGGAGGACGTGGTCTTGATGAGCGGCTTGAGTATATGGAGGTTCCTCAGGTTCAAGGGACGTCATACAGATGATCGGTTAGGGTGGGCATGGTGGTATCTTTCTCTGTACAGTCCGTTGATAAAAGGCCGTCGGGTCGACCCATTTGGATCAGAGCTCCAACTCTAGCTTCGTATTTCTTGCTGACGCCCCAATTCCTTACCTATGTCATGATGGAAGTTAAATATATATTTGAGAGAGAGAGAGAGAGAGAGAGAGAGAGAGAGAGAGAGAGAGAGAGAGAGAGAGAGAGAGAGAGTCCCAGCAGATGATGTTATATCACATCAGTTGAAGGACATTCAAACGCCACTTGTGACTTGGGTCTTTCAGGTGTGCGTCTGCGTGTCAGTCAGTGAGATGTATCTGGCCTTCTTCTAGTCAGTCAAGATCAGAGGGGAGAGTCATGGGAACAGCCAGTCTGTAAGTCAGAGGGGAAGGTCATGGCAACAGCCAGTCTGTAAGTCAGGGGGTAAGGTCATGGGAACAGCCTGTCTATAGGTCAGGGGGTAAGGTCATGGGAACAGCCTGTCTATAGGTCTGGGGGGGGGGAGATCATAGGAACAGCCAGTCTGTAGGTCAGGGCATCGTTAGAGTCGGTAGAATGACAGATTTATATGGTCGTAAAGTAGTTTTTACGACATATGATACGACATGGCTTTCTTGAAGGTTGGAAGGTCGTTATGACACACACACACACACACACACACACACACACATACGGGCCTCCGAAGTTTAGCAGTTAGCGTTACTGACCGTGCTTAGCATGGGCCGATCCGAGCTCGGACCCGCATCGGTTCGAGTTCTGGGAGCTGCAGTCGGCTCACAGCCAATCCCCAGGGGTTCATCCTTTACTCGAGGCTGGTCGATAAATGGATAACTGACTAAATTTCGGTTGTATTCGTGTGTATATACACGTAAAGGAGTAAAGACACCGTACATATATACGTATCGTGACCGTACATATATACGTACCGTGTTAAGAGGTTGAGAGACGGGGCAGCACGAGTGTAAAATTCTCTTCCCGTAACACAAATAGTAAACACACACACACACACACACAGAACACTGGAGTACGCAAGGTTGTGTTCTGGGACCAGTCCTCTTCCAGATCTATGTGAATCACCTATGAGAGGGTGTCGACTCCTATCTCAAACCCACTTGGATCTACCTGTCGCCTTATGTCGATGTGCTGTACCCACTGTACGATCTATGTTTGCCTTCCCTACCCCCTTCTACAGGCCCTTCACTCATATTATCACTGGCCTACCTGTCATTCTCCTGTGTTCATGTACTGTACCCACTGTAGACTCTGTATTTGCTTCCACCTACCCCTTACAGTGTGCCCTCCACCCACACTACCACAGGCCCGCCTTGTCACCCTCCTGTGTTCATGTACTGTACCCACTGTACGCTCTGTGTTTGCCTCCACCTACCCCCTGCTATGTAATCTTCACCCACACTGTCCTATACAATATATCATGGCAATAAAGGCCTTTTTGTTAATGTTCAGACCTGGTAATGGTCGTCTATGGTCATCCTCCCTTGTTTGTAGTTTCTGTTATTTTTTCGACTTATGTACGTCCATTCCTTAGATTTATATCATGTCCCTCCATTACTTAGATTTATATCGTTTGCCTCCATTTCTTATATTTAAGTCATGTATATCCATTCCTTAGATTTATAGCATGTACATCCATTCATTAGATTTGTATCATGTCCATCCAGTCCTTAAATTTGTATCATGTCCATTAATTCCTTAGATATATATCAACTACGTCCATTCCTTGAATCATCTCTGTATATTCTGCTTTCTTTCTTGTATCTATTTTTTTTTTTTTGCGGTTTATTTTCCATTTATTTCCATATTGTTTTCCATCATTTTGTCCTTCTGTCAACAAGTCTTCGAATACGTTTTTGTTGAGGGTGATGAGAGTGACGCCTTGAGAGAGAAAGTGACAAAAACTAACACAGAAGAAATGACAAAGTCGAGTTTTTGATTCCTAGACAGTTCGTGGGAGTTGACCGCTGGAAGCATCTGTAATATTTTTAGCGAGGCTCTTCTCTGGCGCCCATCATCTCCCTGGAGTTTTGATCAATCTCAATTTTTTCCACTAATTTCCCCCCTTTGTGGACGCGTGTCTCATCATTAACCACAAATTTTGGAGGTCAGCAGACCATCAACCACCACGAGAGAAAGTCGAATGACGCCAGAGGGAAGTCAGCAGCCAACGGCTGGTTGTTGGGTGAGTGCTGGTTGTTTTGGATGACTGTAGCAGTCTCCCATCAAGGAAAATTGAGGTAGAAATGGAGATGTGTCGTTTTCAGGAGGTGGTGAGTTGGAAAATGTCTTCCGAAAGTGATAATGATGAATTACTTTTATCAATTTTCTTGTAGATCTTCCGTCGCCGGATGCCGCTGGAGAGTCTCACCCACCATCATCCAACGGTGGAAGACTATAGCCACCATTATCCTCCATAAGAGGAAGCCATCCACCGTCACCCACCACCACCACAAGGGAAGGTGGTCATCCAGCACCTAACCGTAGTTACCAGACGTCCGACATCAACACCTACTGCCTCCACCACGAGCCGTCATCAGAGAACGTCACCCACCACCGACACCACCACCATCAGGGAAAAGTTAGCCATTGCGACGCCTCACCAGCGGAGGTCACACGCCTCCTCACCACCAGAGGACATCGACCTCAC
This sequence comes from Panulirus ornatus, assembly GCF_036320965.1. Lineage (NCBI taxonomy): Eukaryota > Metazoa > Arthropoda > Malacostraca > Decapoda > Palinuridae > Panulirus > Panulirus ornatus. Next base: position 15,731,438 of record NC_092261.1, on the reverse strand, counting down.
CCTCCGCCATCTCCGGCGATGGCTGCAAGCCGTTGGTTCCAGCCAGAGGAGGTCTTCTGCCATTAACCTCAGCCAGAGAGAATCCACCGTCATCCATCACAACCAGGGGAAGTCATCTCCCAGCAACCACAACCAGAGAGAGTCCACCGTTATCCATCACAATCAGAGAAAGTCATCTCCCAACAACCACAACCAGAGAGAGTCCACCGTTATCCATCACAACCAGAGAGAGTCCACCGTTATCCATCACAATCAGAGAAAGTCATCTGCCAACAACCACAACCAGAGAGAGTCCACCGCCATCCATCACAACCAGAGGAAGTCATCTGCTCACAGCCACAACCATTCCTTTGTCATCCATCACAGCCAGCGGAAGTCATCTGCCAACAACCACAACCAGAGAGCGTCCACCGTCATCCATCACAACCAGAGGAAGTCACCCAGTTATATATCCTCCCCTCGTTGTTGTCAGGGTTCAGTAAGAAGACGACGTTTTGACGAAGTCATCAAACTCTACTAATGGCTGGGCCGACCTCAAGTAGGAGGGCTCTGATTGGCTCACGTCAGAAGGCCCCAAAGAGTTTTAACCAATCATGAACTTTCATCTTTGATCGTGATTTCTCTTTGATGATTCCCGAAATGCGCCTAATTGAGCACAGCCAAAGAGATATTCCATTTAATTTTGAAATATATGAAGAATAATGTGCTCCCTTCACTGGAAGAAAGAGGGCTTGGGGGAGAATCGTATATTCACTTTAAGTCAATGATTCGGGGAAGAATTTTTATTCACGGAGGGACGATTTCTAATTCGTAAAAGAACGACTGGTAGAAATCCTCAATATCCTTCGGATTAATCCGCATGTTCGGGTTTGGCTGAGACAGAAGTGGAAGAAGATTAGTAACTGATGATCCCTGTAGAACATAACTGTAAATATCATGACTGTCTCTTGATATGATTTATATCTGCGTGGAAGCTTCTGTCTCGTGTGTCTGTCTCTCTCTCACAAGAGTCTTGGAGGATGCCGTTCCATGTAAAGTTTATCTTAACGAAGGATTTTTGAAGCTGATATATTCCCGTTTCAGACGCAGTAAACACTGTATTCCTTCCGTTTTCAGCTTGCCCGTCAAGGGTGTATATCATGAACGAAGTGGACGGATGATGTGTTTCTATTTACCTGCTGCAGTGGATGTGCTTTTGAGGGATCGTGTATACAAGCTGGATGTGCTTTTGAGGGATCGTCTATATATACCTTGGATGGTTTGTAGTGTCGGTGTAGTATGCTACAAGTAAGATTTTGAGGGATCGTCTATATATACCTTGGATGGTTTGTAGTGTCGGTGTAATATGCTACAAGTAAGATTTTTTTTCTCTCTCTCTCAAGTGTCCCTCATGTAATAGATGTTCGAACTTCTTTCCTTTTGGGAAGGGTGCAAAGAATTCATTGTGTATTCGATTATTTCGTCCACTTGCTTTTTCCAACTTGTAACTACCAGTTTGTACTGTACGAGGAGGTTAACTACCAGTTTATACTGTACGAGGAGGGCCAGTTTGTACTATACGGGGAGGGTAACTACCAGTTTGTATTGTACGGGGAGGGTAACTACCAGTTTGTACTGTACGGGGAGGGTAACTACCAGTTTGTATTGTACGGGGAGGGTAACTACCAGTTTGTACTGTACGGGGAGGGTAACTACCAGTTTGTACTGTACGGGGAGGGAGTTTTCCAGTCGTGGGGTTCCGTCTCTTGATCATTCTCTTGTGAATGTGTATATCGCAGATTATTAGACCGCAGCAACCCAGTGAACTATGGGCATTGACGCCACTGACCCCACTCATCAGTATCTTCATATACGTATCATGTTTACATGTCTCTCTACACCGTCATGGTAATGAAAAGATCAGAGAAGACGTTGATGGCCAGCCTCCCGTAGTGTCTGGAGTCGGGATTACCCCAGTGATCGTGTTTGATGGCAGCGTTGTCAGAACATTTCTATAGAAACGGGTGGTTCGCTCCCATAACTGTGTGCCGTCCTTGTACGAACTCCAGCCCATGATGAGAGGAGGATCTGTATACCTCTCCTCCTCCTCCTCCTCCTCCTCCTCCTCCTCCTCCTTCTCATCATCTTCGTCCTCCTCCTCTTCCTCCTCCTCCCTGTTGTCACCGTCTAGAAACTAATAATAGCGTTCGAAATATGTTACGAAAATTTTGCCATTTCGGTTTGCCGGCGAAGCCAAAGAATTAGTCGACATTTATTCGCCCCGTACGAGAGAAAAGCTTAAAACACACACACACACACATACACACACACACACACACCACGTCTTCAGTCAATGAGGAGAGACTCACTTGCTAGTCAGGAAAGGACCGAAGAACAAAAGGTGGAGACAAGGGGAACAGAAAGGTTGGTTGGAACTGACTCGAAAACGCGGGAGCCTACGAGCAATCAGAGCCCTTGTTGAGAGAGAGAGAGAGAGAGAGAGAGAGAGAGAGAGAGAGAGAGAGAGAGAGAGAGAGAGAGAGCCGAAGACGCTGTGTCGGACGGTCGACAGGTGATATACCTCATCGTCTGCAGGTAAAATGCGACCGTGTTTAGCATTGTAAAAGTATGACATCTGTCTCTTGATATAATCAGATGCGAGTTCCACACGGCGTGGCACACTCGACGGCCAGTGGTGGTGTAATTCGCCTCGGGACGAGAGGTGCTTCTGAGGATTTATGCCATGGAATACGTGTTATTGGTGTTATTGTAAAATTAGGCTTGAGTTTTTTTTTTTTTTCAATCGTAGAATCTCTCTCTGGGCAGTCATAGAATATAGATTACTGTGGTTATGTATGAAAGCTGAAACACTAATAATGTTTAGATGCAACATTTACATTATTTTACAAATGATTATTAGGTACAGTAGGGTTGAGGGTCAAGTCAATTGGGAGGTGAGTTTGAATGGAGAAAAACTGGAGGAAGTGAAGTGTTTTAGATATCTGGGAGTGGATCTGGCAGCGGATGGAACCATGGAAGCGGAAGTGGATCATAGGGTGGGGGAGGGGGCGAAAATTCTGGGGGCCTTGAAGAATGTGTGGAAGTCGAGAACATTATCTCGGAAAGCAAAAATGGGTATGTTTGAAGGAATAGTGGTTCCAACAATGTTGTATGGTTGCGAGGCGTGGGCTATGGATAGAGTTGTGCGCAGGAGGATGGATGTGCTGGAAATGAGATGTTTGAGGACAATGTGTGGTGTGAGGTGGTTTGATCGAGTGAGTAACGTAAGGGTAAGAGAGATGTGTGGAAATAAAAAGAGCGTGGTTGAGAGAGCAGAAGAGGGTGTTTTGAAGTGGTTTGGGCACATGGAGAGAATGAGTGAGGAAAGATTGACCAAGAGGATATATGTGTCGGAGGTGGAGGGAACAAGGAGAAGAGGGAGACCAAATTGGAGGTAGAAAGATGGAGTGAAAAAGATTTTGTGTGATCGGGGCCTGAACATGCAGGAGGGTGAAAGGAGGGCAAGGAATAGAGTGAATTGGAGCGATGTGGTATACCGGGGTTGACGTGCTGTCAGTGGATTGAATCAAGGCATGTGAAGCGTCTGGGGTAAACCATGGAAAGCTGTGTAGGTATGTATATTTGCGTGTGTGGACGTATGTATATACATGTGTATGGGGGGGGGGTTGGGCCATTTCTTTCGTCTGTTTCCTTGCGCTACCTCGCAAACGCGGGAGACAGCGACAAAGTATAATAAAAAAAAAAAAATATATATATATATATATATATATATATATATATATATATATATATATATATATATATATATATATATATTCCCTAGGGGTAGGGAAGAAAGAATACTGTCCACGTATTCCTGTGTCGTAAAAGGCGACTAAAAGGGGTAGGAGCGAGTGGGCTGGAAATCCTCTTCTCGTGTTTTACTTTTCCAAAAGAGGGAACAGAGAAGGAGGCCGAGTGGGGATTTTTCCCTCTAAGGATCGGTCATATGTTCTTGATGTTACATCTCTAACGCGGAAGTGCCAAATATGTATGAAAACACACACACACACACACACACACACACACTTGTTTCCCGCGTAGCGAGAAAGCGCTGGGAGCAGATGAGGAATGGCTTCATTTGCTCACATCATCCACTCTCTCTCTAGCCCAGGTTCAGCCCAGTGACAGCACATCGTGATCTCCCTGACAGCTACATCGCTCCAGTTCGCTCCATCCCATGAACACCCTTCTACATGTTCAGGCCCCGATCACTGAATGCAGTATATTTTGTTCGGTCTCTCCCTTCGTGTCCCCTCTCCACTTCTGACACGTATGCCCTCATACTCAGCCTCTCCTCGCTCATCCCACCCATGTGTCGAAACCATTTCAGCACCTCCTCTTCAGCTTTCTCAGCCATACCCTTCCTTACTACTATACTTCTCTGTTACCCTATCACTTCTCAACTCGATCAACCAGCCTGACACCACATATTGTCCTCAAGCAGTTCGCTTCCAGCACATCCACCCTCTTCCTTACTGTCTTATATATTGCCCAAGCCCTCGTATCCATACCACACCGTCGGGACCACTATACCATCAACCATACCCGTCTTTGCCCTTCGCTGACCCTTCTTTCCACACACACCTAAATGCATCCAGAACCTTAGTTCCTCACCTGACTCGTGGCTTACATCGATTTCCATGGCTCTGATCGCTGCCACGTGCATTCCTACAGAGCTTAAACATTCCACATCCTCCACATTCTCTCCATTTAGCTTGCATTTCATCTAAGCTGTGTCTTCACCCCTCTGTATCCTCTTTGTTTTCATGATTGTTCACTATTTCCACCACTATCGAGGTAGCGCCAGGTACAGACGAAGAAATGGTCTTATTTGGTCACCTCCGCTCAACAAGCTGTCATGTGTAATGTAACTAGACCACATCATCCTAGCCATAACCAGTGCCCACCCACCCTTGACAGGTATGATGAGGTGAATGGTTGTCAGCATAAGAGAAAGGCACACAGGTTCATGAACGTTCTTCAGGATGAGAGAGGTACAAAAACCAGACCAAGTGAGAGCAGTGAGGAGAGAGAGAGAGAGAGTGTGAACGATTCGAATGAGAGTTATCATGTATCGTGATGTGACTCTCTCTCTCTCTCTCTCTCTCTCTCTCTCTCTCTCTCTCTCTCTCTCTCTCTCTCTCTCTCTCTCTCTCTCTCTCTCTCGTTGCTCATGTCCCTACACTCGACCGTAGATTATTGACATTGCTGTTAAGGGGAGCATAACAAACACCCCAGTCATTAACCCCCCCAGCAGCTGACCCTGCCTGCGCCTAGCTGGTGTAAACCTGGTCATGAGTTTAGTATTCTAGGATTTCGAGAACATGAAGAGCTAGGAGAAGGCTTTATGTGGCTCAGCGGGCGAAGCATGATACCAGAGGTCATTTATACAACACCGGCCACCACATAACAACGTTAACCTCAGTTACCTCAAGAAATTAACCTGTTGAAATCTTAAATGAAGATCTTGACGCAGAGTTTATTTCCGATACGGCGATATGTTGTTGATGATGAGTGCGTTACACACGGATGTTTACGAAGGTACAGCACGAGGTAGCCCAGGGTGCGTGTCAGTGAGGGATCTCGTGGGCCAGAAGAGCCCTGCTGCTGCTGGTGTGACGCATCAGGTCGCCTGTGTCTCGTCGCTCTCTTGCATGAAACATGAACTTTGGTGGAGGGTATATAGCTCCTCTCCCCAGGTCCACACGCTAGTGCTTCGGGAACGTCCGGGGCAGCTCGAGAATTCCTTTTTTTTTTTTTCTTTCTTTCTTTCCTTTAAGGAATTTAAAACAGGGATTCCCCATACGGCGTTCTAAGTAGAAAAAGTAAGAAAAAGGGGGAGTTCTGATGATTCTGTCGAGATAAACTTAATGGACAATGAACGAGAGGAGAATGAATAAAGAAAGACAGGAGGTACAAAGTCTGGGTAAGAGAGTAGACAGCGTCTCAGTATATCCTTTCTCGTCTTCGTTTTACGTTCCTGGTGTTTGTTTCCCGGAGAACAACTGCCCCTTGCGGCCCACCAGGTTATTTTACGTACCCTCTCACTCGTCCCGTTTCCTGTTCCCGTGTCCATTCAGAAACATGTGTCCCCCCAACCCCCTGGTTACTTCTTAACTGAGCCGGGTGGCAGATTACAATACTCGAATCCATTTTGTATTTCATTTAGCACACGCCTATTGGGTCGCCCAGACCCACGTCTATTGGATCGCCCAGACTCCACGTCTGCCGGATCACCCAGACTCCACATCTATCGGATCGCCCAGACTCCACGGCTGTCGGATCGCCTAGACTCCACGTCCATCGGATCGCCCAGACTCCACGTCTGTCGTATCGCCCAGTCTCCACGTCTGTCGGATCACCCAGACTCTACGTCCATCGAACCACCCAGACTCCACGTTCATCGTATCGCCTAGTCTCCGCGTCTGTCGGATCACCTAGTCTCCGCGTCTATTAGATCGCCCAGACTCCACGTCTATCGGATCGCCCAGACTCCACGTCTATCGGATTGCCCAGACTCCACGTCTATCGGATTGCCCAGAATGTCTCCACGACCATCCACCGCCTCTCTTCTCTCTCTCTCTCTCTCTCTCTCTCTCTCTCTCTCTCTCTCTCTCTCTCTCTCTCTCTCTCTCTCTCTCCCCCCCCCCCCGCTCCGTGTGTGTGTGTGTGTGTGTGTGTGTCTGCTGACGTCATCCTCGGCCTTAGTCAGCACGGCCAAAAACGCCCGCGGGTCCTGCCTCCGATTTCCGATAATAATTGTTCAATATTCATAACCCGCGACTTTGTGTTGCTAATGCAGAGGCAATTCGAATTTGTGAGGCAGAATAGGGCCGCCTGAGCCCGCTGCCGGCCATCGGCTGTGGCCGGAGTGGAGAGATTTTTAGTGTGATTTTCTTTTTCTTATTTTTCTTTAGCTGGGTTCGATGCCTTCGTCCAGCGGCAAGTGCTGGTAAGGTCGTGTGGTTTTGTGTCGCGGGTAATGTGTCTGCTGGTTGTACTCGACGATAGATTGTAGTGGGATTAAAGTCATAAAGATGCATGTTGTTATTATTATTATTATTATTATTATTATTATTATTATTATTATTATTAATATTATTATTATTATTATTATTATTATTATTATTATTATATTATATATCATAGTATGAACATGTATATGTGTGTATGTATATGTGCGTGTATGGACGTTTATATGTATATGTGTGTATATGAGTGGATGGGCTCATTCTTTGTTTCCTGGCGCTACCTCGCTGACGCAGGAAACAGCGATCAAGTAAAATTAATGAACAAATATTATTATTGTTATTATTATTATTATTATTATTGTTATTATTATTATTAATTAAGGAGTTCTTTATACGTTTGGTGGCGTCATTATTATGAATTTAGTGATGGAAGCGATCAAGTCCATGTGTTTCGTGTTCTAAACATACAGTCAAGTATTTTGTGTGTGTCCAGTATAAAAGCATTTGTCTTTTCCATCTTTCGCTGAAAGGGTTTTACTAAAGTCTGTTAATGTCATGGTATTGGTTTATTGGTAAAACTTTTTCTTTTTTTTGTATACTCTCTTTCCAAACCTTCTTGGCTGCTGATCGAGAAATTCCATAGTGAGGCCCTGTGCTGTGGGTGAGCGAGTGAGTGTGCGCAGTGTGGATTTGAGGTTTAAGTTGGCGCACTTCCCGCCGCCTCTCTCTCTCTCTCTCTCTCTCTCTCTCTCTCTCTCTCTCTCTCTCTCTCTCTCTCTCTCTCTCTCTCATTCAGCGGAACCTCGTTGTTGGCACTCGTAAGTAGGGTAGGGGGTATCCCCCCACCCCACCCCACCAACCACTCACCCACCTCCTCCCCTCCTTTATTTCTCCGGCGCATGGTATACATATGTAGTTTTCAGCACAGAGAGAGAGAGAGAGAGAGAGAGAGAGAGAGAGAGAGAGAGAGAGAGAGAGAGAGAAGAACGAGACGATATACGACTTGGCGTGTCGTAAATTGATGTGTGCGAATGCTTGAGTAACGTGTGTGTGTTTACTGTTTGTGAATTACGATTATTTTGCATTACGGGGAGTCGGTCTTTCTTCACTCTTGTTGCTTCCGTCTCTTAACGTTCTTATATATATATATATATATATATATATATATATATATATATATATATATATATATATATATATATATATATATATCATGTCTTCACTCCTATGTATGTGTGCTTACACATACATACATACACACACATAGCCCAAGCCAGGTACCCATTTATTGCCCAGATCCAAAGAGAGTATGAACACCTGGGTTGGGTGTCGGCTGACCATAACACCCCGGATTCGAATCGTACTGGGGGGGGGAAAGGTCCGGGCTGGCCCGTGCTGACTCATGGTCAACAACGCTAACCATTACACCACGGAGGCCCATTTGTGTGATTACTGTTTGTGTTTTACGGGAAGAGAGTTTTACGGTCGTGTTGCCCCGTTTTTAACCTGTGTATATGTGCACACACACACACACACACACACACACACACACACACACACACACACACACACACACACACTAGTGTATACCAGGTACTCATTGTATCGACCAGTGTCTCGAGGAGGATAAACAGCTGGGTGGACTGTGGACCGGCTGCCGCGACCAAGACTCGAACCCGTGTGAGTTTGATCCCAGACGGCCCGTGCATGCGTCACGGTGTGTGTGTGTGTCTTATCTGGCTACTTATGTTATCATATATATTGTCACCTCATCATTTACCGATTCTCGGACATAACCTGAACGCATGTAATGCGTATAGCAACAGTCTGGTGCCAACCAGGAGAGCGAAATTACCACCAGTAAACTTGCGTAAACGACAACCCTTCCCCATTGTACGCCAGTTGTGCGTATATGTATTTCTGAATCGTTCACCTTATTTTCCCCTCTCCCCCCGCTCTTCCGCTCTCGCCCCTCTCCCTACCCCTTTTCCGCTCTCGCCGCTCCCCTCTCCCTCCCCCAATGGCTTTTGTAATCAATGTGAATCAAGCATACATGCTTACAGCTCTATGGGGCGATTACGCTGGATTATCCCTGGCATATAATCATAGCGTATACGCCTCCCTCGTCGTTTGTCAGAAGGGTAACGTGGCGCTGGGTAGAGAGAGAGAGAGAGAGAGAGAGAGAGAGAGAGAGAGAGAGAGGGCGGGAGGGAGAGAGAGATATTACTGTATATTTTGCTCTGTGTACTCCCTTGGTACGTCAGTTTGTACTGTGTAATGAGGCCTCGTGTGACTTGAACAGGCCCTGTTCATGTACATAAATCTAGATCATGTGTATTTCTATATTTGATATCACTGCAAAACGTACTTAAAACATTTGGAAAGTCTTGAAGTAATTGGATGTGTGGTATCAGAACTTTCTACTCTGAAATGTATACTTAATTTCATCAAATATAACTACACTGTTTGTGGAGTGACGAGTGTTATATGATGATCTTGTGAAAATGGAGGGAAATGACTTGGGAAAGATGGACATGATGATGTTCTTGTATAATGAATGGTTTAATTTTGTGAGAATTATAGGGTGATAGTTGGAGGGGTTAGAGTGACTCTTTTCTTAGGGATGGGTTATATGAAGTTGAACCTCCAAGAGCACTGGAAAGTCTAGGTTTTTAAGACAAAGGCGAAAGGGGCAAGCAAGGATAGGTGCCAGCTCAGAGACACATTCCCGCAGAACTCGAGAAGGTATGCCATCTGGGCCATACATATTGTCCACTTGGAGATGGGCTAGTATTCAGAAGACTTTGTGTAACGCAGATATGAGATGACATAGGTGTAGAGGGAGGATTGGAAGCTAAGATTGACTTTTTCAGTTGGAGAGTTAGCGGTAGAGTGATCAGGTCGAAAGAAACTGAGGAAGGATGAATTAAAGATGTTGTTGGAGGTTTTCAGTTAGAAGCAGACGGGTTTGCGAGTACGAGATGTCGTATCAGTACACAGTCTTTTTATGAAGGGATGCTTGAATTTATGAACATCTCTGCAGTGCATCCGAGCAGAGACGAAATCAGAGTAGGATTCGCGGAAGGGAAGAGTTTCTCGACTTGATGCTTTCTGGTCCTGACGAACGGGGCATCAGAGCAGGAGCAACGAGTCTATAATTGGATGGCGCAAAGGTTTGATAGAAGGTGAGATGTAGGGTTCCATCCCAGCCAGGATAACTTACGCTACGCGGCCAGCACAACATGAGGCATTTTAGCCAGTGAAGCATTACCTTGTCCCGAGGAGACTCACTAAGGAATGCTGAGCGCTCGCACACTGCCTTGTGCACAACTGGAAGAGATGAAAATAAGAATGTTCATTGAGGTGCCTAAAGGAGAGAAATGGCATGTTTATTGTGAGAAAATTCGGACTCAAAAATGAGGTAAAGTTGTTGAAAAAATAGTTGTGATGGTTGGGAACTCGTGTAAGGTGTTCATTTATCTGATACAGTTCGTCTAGATGAGAAACAAGAAGGGCTTTGCCTCCTCCAAGATTAAACCTGCACTCTTTCCATGCAGGTAACGACCATACACCTCTCGCTTCTCTTTCACTAACAACTTAACTTCCTTATCTCAACCCGCGCTAACATTTCTCACATGCGTACGTCCCAACCCTCCGCATGCCACACACACTTCTCTCGCACGTGTCTGCACTGTTTCCCTGAATGCTTCTCATTCCATGGGAAACCGAAGTCGAGGCGGAAGGATGGAGCAGAAGATGCTTCGAGGGATCGAGGTCTGAACATGGAGTAGGGTGAGCATGTAAGGGTACATGGGAAGAACGGAAAATAGAAGGCCTGCTGGTCATTTATGAGGTTATCTCGTTATAGTGGTTGAAACAAGATAGCAAGGTAGAAGGCGTCTTCCCTCCCACCTCTCCCTCTGGCTCAACTGCCGACTGGAAAAAAGATAATACCATATAGTACAGGAGTAAGACACTGCCTATAGTTCTTATTGGATAGTGGTGGACTGGAGTAACTTCCTTATCAGGTTGACGACAGCTGCTCTTCAGCTGGATTGTAACAACAGAAACAAAAAGGACAGTCACTGGTAACTTGGCGTTCTTAATGGTAACAGCTTTCAGTGAGGAAGTTGTCTTGTCTCGATTTAAAAGTATTTATGGTCCATGCATTTGCTACTTCGGGAGGCTGTTTATTCCACTGTTCCACCCTGTAAAAAAGTAGATTTTTTTTTTACCCACATTGTTATTGATGTGACTAAAAATAAGGTTATTACATTTAGCAGAGGGAAAGAAATGACCAGCCAATTGAACACAGTTTGTAAAATACACAGACAATAATTCAAAAGTGAAATTGCAGGAAGAAATTGGACTGTTGAATATTTTGCCCAATGGTGAATTCTGTTCAAAAGTGTGAGTTTGAATGGAAAGACCGGGAGGAGGTGACTGCTTTTTAGATAACTGGTCGTGGACATGGCAGCGGATGGAACCATTGGAAGCTGAAGCGAGCCATAGGGTGGATGAGGGGGCTAGGATCCTTAGCGCATTCAGGAGTGTGTGGAAAGAAAGGTCGTTGTCTGTAAGGACAAAAATGGGTATATGTTTGTTGGTATAATGGTCCCGACGGTATTGTGTGGATGCGAAGCATGGACCCATGATATCAGAGAACTACGGAACAGGGTGGATGTGCCAGGAATGAAATATTTTAAGTTCAGTTTGTGACGTACGGGAAGGGTAGATCGAATAAGAAATGACAGGGTAAGAGACAGGTATGGTTTTTAGAAGGTTATGTACAAGAGAGCTGCAGAGGGTGGTCTGTAATGGGTTGAATATGTGGAGATCAGTAAGGAGAGTCTGACTATAAGGATATACATGTCAGAAATGGAGGGAACAAGAAAAGAGGAGGTTGAATGATGGGGTGAAAAACATTTAAGTATTCGGAGCTTGAACGTACAGGGAAGCTTGAAGCATGCATGGGATAGAACGAATTGGAGCGATGTGGTATGTAGGGAGCGACGTTCAGTCAGTGGACTAAACAAAAGAGCCTATAAAGCGGTCAGGGGATAACCATAAAAAGGTCTGTGAGGCCAAGTTGTAGATTCGATGCATGATACATGACAGCGAGAGAGTGGATGTGAGCGAATGAGGCCATCTCTTCGTCTGGTTCAGGTGCTGCTGGCGAACAAGTATGAAGAAAAGGAGACGCATTTATAGGTGCACTTGTGTCTTCTGTCCTAGCGTTTCGTCCTGGCTTAAAGCTGAGCTGAGTTATAATATGCGTAGTCTCCTTGTTCGGTTTCACATATTTTCTACACTTCCTCATACAGCAAAGGTTGCTGTTATGTGCTTGTTCATGTGTGTATTTGTCTGTATGGGTGCGTTTTAAAGTGGATTTCGCTTGAACAACTTTGCATTTGCGAGAGAGAGAGAGAGAGAGAGAGAGACAGAGAGAGACAGAGAGACAGAGAGAGAGTGAGTTCCAACATTCACCCGCTTGATTCAATAAATTTTCTATGCCTGCACAATTGTAGCATGTCCCTGTTTGCTCCTGGACGTGTCCTTTGCTTTTAAGTTTTTGCCTAGGGCTTCACAGAGCCGGCCTCCCTCAGCCACTCCTGCGCTGCCACTGTAAAACATTTCCTGGTATCCGGTTTCTTGGGTAATCCAGCCGACGCTGAAACAATAGTTGCAGTTTTCTAAACACGATCTCTTTTTTTTTTTGTTTTGTTTTCTTCTTTTCAGTGGCTTCTCTCCACATTTTCTTGTCATTCCTGAGCGAATCGAGTTCTTAAAACTATGCGAAACACTTGCGGATTAATGTGGCAAAAGAGAACAAAAATTGGATTCGCTCATGCATAAGCACTGGGCGGCTGGCTGGTGCATCGTGCCAAAAAAAAAAAAAAAGAAAAAAAAATATGAGGCAGAGTATATCCTGGGCATTGCTTTTCAAGAGTTTTTGGTTAATTGGAATACACTGTTCTCTCTCTCTCTCGTGTGATGCGTGAGTGTTGGTCCTCCTGCTCTTGTCAAACATTTGCTTACTGGCTGCTACATTTGTTTTCTGTATGTCATTATGATGCACGGACTTATGACTCTCTCGTTTTCTGTATGTCATTATGATGCACGGACTTATGACTCTCTCGTTTTCTGTATGTCATTATGATGCACGGACTTGTGACTCTCTCGTTTTCTGTATGTCATTATGATGCACGGACTTGTGACTCTCTCGTTTTCTGTGTGTCATTATGATGCACGGACTTGTGACTCTCTCGTTTTCTGTGTGTCATTATGATGCACGGACTTATGACTCTCTCGTTTTCTGTATGTCATTATGATGCACGGACTTATGACTCTGCACTTGGCTGCAAGCACAGGCGCCAGAGCTGGTCATATACACCTTTGCTTATACTCTAGTCTTTTTTTTCTTCTTTTGTTTCCATGGCTGCATCTTTCTTTACCGCTGTTTTCCAAAAAAAGAGGAAAGATCCTTTTTTTTTTTTTTTTACACTTTCGGGATTTCACTTGATTTTGTTGCCCCCTAATCCTCTGTACATATTGGGACCAATCCGCTAATCCACTTTTACCGACATGAACTGGAAAGTATAGCCGATATGTTGATCCGACGTGAAGTTGTCTTTGTGTACGTGTTGTGTGTGGTAGCTGCATGTCCAGCTTAACGAAGATTACCATCAGCTTATGAAGACAGACTGTCTGTATTTCAGGATTACCGGGATTCTGTTATACAGAATTCATCGATGGGACGGAATATCTAACAATCCAATTTGTTTCTGCGTTTTCGCTTTGGAAGTATCGTCGTCTCTATTTGACGAACTGTATTTCAGTTGGTTGGTTATGTCTCCGCCCTCAGTCGGAAGAGTACCCTATTGCCGTTGGTGACTCGTGGGCGTGGAGAGTTACCTTGTCTGCTTCTTTCCGTGCGCCGCTAAACTTTGGAACTACTTTTTTTTTTTCACTGACCTTAGCACGTCTTTCCTGTGACACAAACTTACGTCGTGTTCCCTTTTGCCCCTCATGATTTCCACGTCATCCAGAGCTCTCAGACTTTGTTACTCTCCTCTCTCTCCTTACTTCTCTGGTTCCTCCAGCTTTAAATTCTCTCTCTCTCTCTCTCTCTCTCTCTCTCTCTCTCTCTCTCTCTCTCTCTCTCTCTCTCTCTCTCTCTCATGGGTACCTGGTCTCGAAGAGGACCTTTTTTTATACCCACTGAATGAAGCCTTGCAGATATAAACAAAAAACGCAGGAGAGAAGAAGAAGAAAAAAAAGAAAGGAGGAGTGGCGCACATACTGGGATGCCCATGAATCGAAAGAGACAATAAAGGAAAATATCCAGGATTAGGTCGTCAGAGACACTTTAGATGAGTAACGAGCCAGTTTACGTAACATTACCTCTCCTCCCCCCCTTTGCTCTCCCCTACATGGAGGGCGCGGTCCCTACGCCAGGGGATCGTAATTTGATTGCCATTTATGCGTAAAGTGTTGTCGACGTATACGCACCTGTGTATCCTGACTACATCCAGTGCTCTGGTGACGCTGGATGACTCTAGGTGGTGTTTCAGGAACACTAACGTTAGACTACAACAGCCTGTTACCTGGGGTAAGCTTCACGTCTTTCAAAAAAAGAAAATGGAATATGACACAGACTGATGTAATCACGCCGAGGGCAAAGTACATTTCTGTAACTATTATATGTATACATGTCCTATGTGTGCAGTGCACGTACCGTGATATTCTCTGTAGTTCTGTCACTGTTAATAGACGTGGTCCGTTCGGGTATATTCTGTATTCGCAGGTGCCCCCAGGTGTAATGTAACTTTGACCTTTTGCATTACGATCAGTGTTGATAACTGACTCGAAAAACTGTGTCCTGTTCCAAATGTACATTGTTTCTTTCCTTATACCTCGGAGCTTTGGAACTCCCTACCCTTTCGTGTCTTTCCCCATAGCCATAACCTGACACACTTTAAAAGTCCGTAAATGCTTTCCCATGTCTGTTCTTTTTCCCCCTTTCATAACATTTCAATTAATGCTCGACTTCGATGTGGACTTTCGTTCGTGGGTGGAGCCTCCAACATAAGAAGATGAATAAGTTAAGAATAGATAGATAAATGAATAGATAGATAAACAGAGAAAATATCTTTGTGTGATTATAGACTGTAATTGTCAAACATTTCTCCACCCACCCATGTATTGTTGTCAGTATTAACATGATGTTTTCTGTATATGTATTTCTTATGTTATATTTAACACAGATAATATTATCTGTGTTATCGTCAGCATGACGTACTGTCCTGTAATAATGTGTCAGGTGTTTAGTATACTCAAGCCCTGACTGCTTCTCTGATCAGATGACCACCTAGGCCCGACTTGGGCCCACGTTTCACCTTATGTCGATGAATTGTACCCACTGTGTGCTCTGTGCTGGCCTCCACCTAACGCCTCAGACATGAAAATGGTTTGCCTGTGTATATCAAGACGAATAAAGTGTTTTAAAAGCTAGAAAATATAACTCTACGGGAAGGGAGTTTACCACTTGCAATCCTCATCTCTTGAACACCCTCTTCTAAGGTAGAGGCTTTTCACATTTCAGTGTGATGTCTGCATTTACCATGTCTTCATTCATTTCATTCCATTCATCCACCATTCTTACACTACAGAAGTTCTTCGTCACATCTTTCTTAAGTTTCTTGCGTCATCACATGTCATATTCTCTTGGGTCTTCTGTCCCTCACATCTCTCGAAGAATTGTCCACTGTCGTACGTTATCAGAACTTAAATGTTGTGAACAGGTCACTCCTCAGTCTTGTATCTTCCAAGTTAGATAAAGTTATGTCCTGTAGCCTTTCCCTGTGACTTAATTCTCTTAATTCCATACCATCTTCGGGTCTTTGTGTGTGTGTGTCTGTTGCCAATACCACATCCCCACCACTCTACCCCCATCACTCTACCTCACCCCCACTGCCTCCATCACACGCCTCCCTCAAACACACTCACTCCACCATCATCATCGGTAACGACTCCCACGCCAGTTACCATCTTCACCATCACCACCACCACATTACTACATCTTCCACAACAGCCACACCGCTGTCACTACCATCTCCAACATTAATCACCATCACAGCCAAACCCTACCACCACCACCTCTACCACTACAGCCAAACCCTACCACCACCACCACTACAGCCAAACCCTACCACCACTACAGCCAAACCCTACCACCACTACCACCACCATTACAGCCAAGCC
The DNA here is from genome assembly GCF_036320965.1 of Panulirus ornatus. Taxonomy (NCBI): domain Eukaryota; kingdom Metazoa; phylum Arthropoda; class Malacostraca; order Decapoda; family Palinuridae; genus Panulirus; species Panulirus ornatus. The sequence continues at coordinate 15,715,161 of NC_092261.1, read as the reverse complement.
CTACCACCACCACCACTACCATAACCTAACACCACCACCACCACCACAGGCCCCTTTATCCCCCCTCACCTCACCTCACCTCCCCTACTCTCCTCCCCTCCGTTAATGAGCCTCAGGTAATGTGGTCAGACCAGGTGTCTCTCTACCACAATTACCCGGACACGCCCTCTCCCATTTTCACCCAATTTGCCCACAGGTGCCTATTTTACTTTACCGTAGATAGGCCATTATGCCGAAATATCCGCTCAAGGGTTAGTAGTAACAGTAATAGGTATGTGTTTCAGCGCTCAGCCGATGACGTCGCCTTAGTGGGCGCTTGAGGCCTGGCTGTTTCTCCTGCCTCTTCTGTTTGTGTTTGAGTGCCAAGTGTGTGTGCCTGGTGGGTGAGTGCGTTATACGGTATATATTTAGTTTTTTTTTGTGCTAGAGTTAAAGCTCCTTTTCTCATAGACTGTGGAGGGGTAAGCATCGTGCTTGAGGGTTGTGTGTGTGTGTGTGTGTGGTGGGTTAAGCTTAAGTGTGTTTATCTTACGATTGAGTGCGTTGGATGGTGTTGAGTGGGAGGTGGGACTTGAGTGCGTGTTGCCCGATTAAGAATTCGCTTTGAGTGAGTGTGTGTGTGTGTGTGTGTGTGTGTGTGTGTGTGTGTGTGTGTGTGTGTGTGTGTGCCTGTGTGTGTGTGTGTGTGTGTGTGTGTGTGTGTGTTGTGGCGAAGAGAAGGTCAACCCTGTAGTGCGTGTTTCAAGCTGACAAGCAGAACGGTACGACCCTAGGAGCCGTTGGTCGTACCCTAGGGTCGTACCGTCGTGCCCTCGGGTCGTACTGTCGTGTTGTGGGGTCATATTGGCATGCTCAAGGGTCATAAGATGTTCTTCAAGGGTCGTACCGTCGTGTTCAAAGGTCACATTGACGTGCTCAAGGATCATACGGTGTTCTTCAAGGGTCGTACCGTCGTGTTCAAAGGTCACATTGACGTGCTCAAGGATCATACGGTGTTCTTCAAGGGTCGTACCGTCGTGTTCAAAGGTCACATTTACGTGCTCAAGGATCATACGGTGTTCTTCAAGGGTCGTACCGTCTTGTTCAAAGGTCACATTTACGTGCTCAAGGATCATACGGTGTTCTTCAAGGGTCGTACCGTCGTGTTCAAAGGTCATATGGACGTGCTCAGGGGTCATACGGTGTTCTTCAGGGGTCGTACCATCGTGTTCAAAGGTCATATTGCCGTGTTCCAGCGCCGTCTTGTCATCCTTACAAGGTTAAGAGGAAAAAGGAAAAAGAATAGATATATTCACCCAAGAATTTGAATCTCAGTCAACGAGAAGGAGACAGGAATTTATTGTCTGTCCATAACAGGATAACAAGATGATCATGGTGGTAGGGGACAGTGGAGCCCCATTAACCCCTCAATGTAATTCTATGGTAATTTTGGTAGTAATCTATCGTAATTACTTTCCGGGAAATTTTCTATATCAGTAGATGACTCATTTCTGGTAACAATTTCTCTTTCTTTTCTTTTTCTTTTTTTTTTTCTTTATCGTTTTCTTTCAAGGTGAAAGTTTTGAGAAGACGTTAGAAGGCGAAATTGGTATAGAAGTCTTTTGCCAAGAGTCTGTCCAGAGTGGAAGATGGTGGGGGCTCGTCTGATCACTGTAATTTCCCCTCCAATTTGTCCCAGAAGAGACAGAAACAGGAATTTCTCGACCTGTTTGCATATCACTGTCTAAGACAACGGGGGTGGGGGGACACACACACACACACACACACACACACACACACACACACACACACACACACACGAGTCCCCGTCACCCGTTCTTATTACTGTCTAGAGGAACGAAGGGGCTCCGCCCACAACTGGCAATTTTGTCTGTCCCCTTCCTGAACGGGTGTGGTGTTAACCTGTCACCTGAGTGGTTAGTCCGTGGTCGCTGGATTGGTTAGTTGTAGCTCCTGCCAATCACAGACCTCAGAGCCTGGGAGTCGTCAGTCTGCTTGTATCCACTTGGGGCACTGTGTGTGTGTGTGTGTGTGTGTGTGTGTGTGTGTGTGTGTGTGTGTTACTCCAAACAGTCACTATGTACCCACCAACGACAGACCCTCCAAACAGTCACTCTGTGCCCAGCAACGACAGACACTCCGTCACCTACACGAAGAAACAAGGGGTTCCCCCACCTCAACTTGCTCAACACTTTTCCATGCAAGAGCACTAGACCTCCACCCAACCACTCCATAACTAACCACCAAAGACCGGGTAGAAATAAAAACTTTCCCGTACCTCACAATTCAGCAACCTCACCTCACAGCTCCTCTTAACCCCCAACAGTTATAACACTGACAAAACATATCCACACTGGAATAACCCCATAGGCACAACCAACCACCCTCCCAGCTCAGTCTTGCATTCCAGCCTAAGAGACAGACACTCATCAGAGGCCAAATTCTCCAAACAAACACAGATTCACACTTTCCCCGTCTGCGCCCACTTCATTCCCCCATCCCTACAATACTACAAACACAGTACCAACATACCCCAGGACCCATTATGCCCACGATGCAACTACCAAACAGAAGACACCGAGTTCTTATTACTCACAGTTGCCTTGCACTCTCTCCACAGACGTGCACACATCATCGCAACATTTTATGAACTGTGGTCCCGACCGGTGGACTTAGCCAGCTTCCTGAAAGCTGCAGTTTTTCTTCCGGTACATGTGAGTTTACCGAGAGTTAAAGATCACCCTCGGCGAGGTTGTGTGTGTGTGTGTGTGTCATCGTCACTGGACGAAAAGGGTTTACAGTCTCATCCAGGAAGGTCCCCTCTCCAAAGGAGTCCATCCATCATTACCTTGCTACAGTGTGGAGCGAAGCCTTGAAGCTGCAGGAGCCCTATATAAGCACTCCTGGGCTGCACGAGTGATAGAAATATGAAGCTGCAGGAGCCTTATATAAGCACTCCGGGGCTGCACGAGTGATAGAAATATTTGTTGGATATTTATAATGGAGGATCAGTGGCAGTGAGCGTAAGGAGTTACTGAAATACTGGGTATAAGAGAAAGTGTAAGTGACGAAGCGTTAAAGTGGGTGATCACTCGTATGTGTACTGTACGTAAGGAGAGTTTTACACTCGCGGGGCCCCATCTCTTATAGAGTGTGGGTGTGTGTGTGTGTGTGTGTCTTTCTGTCTGTCTGTGTATTGGGGCTACATTAAGTTATATAGTTGTACACGGAGAGAGAGAGAGAGAGAGAGAGAGAGAGAGAGAGAGAGAGAGAGAGAGAGAGACAGACAGAGAGAGGATATTGTCATAGATTGTTGGAAATTTGTTAAGCGATTGCACAAATATTGACAGATAACTAACAGTTAGACAGATAGCTGACAGTTATAGACGTCTAAAATTGCTAACAGTTGAGACAGCTGACAGACAAAAGGTTGACAGAGGCAGGCAGTAACAGTAAATTAGACAGTGACAGAAGACAGGAAAACAAACAAATAAGAGATAGCAAAGAAAGAGAAAAAGATAGAAAACCATTATTCCTAGAAACGCAGACAGAGATTGTGACATCAAAACAAAAACAAAGTTAAATCGAAGATTGAAGATATTCTTAAGCAGACAAACAAAAGAGAAATACCAATAAAAGCCGAAATAAAACCCCCTGTGGTCATCGTATTTAATTGACAGACGGTTATTAGGTCGGGTTGATTGCCGCTCGTCCACCTCCTCATAGGTCAGCTCCAGGGTCATTATAGATAATTGAGGAGACCAAATGAAATTATCAGTCGGGTGGGTGACCAGGACCGCCACCTGTTCGTCGCGGGCGCAAAGCGGGGCCCCCCCAGTTTATTATTGCACGTGCATGGCAAAAAAAAGAAAAAAAAGAGAAAAAAAAAAAGACGTCCACCAATTTTGCACAGGTACTTAAAGTTGATCCAATGACTCCCTCTCGTTTATTGAGCCGTGGACGAAATTGTTTTCCCTCTCGTATTTCAATCTAGTCGAAGTTTATGATGAACCGCACTGGGTTCAGGGACGGAGGAAAGGGAGGATTGGGGAGGGACGGGATGGTGAGATCCTAAGCTCATGCGACCTCCGGAATCCTTTGGCGCTACCGCTCACAGGATGGGAATGTGTGTGGGTGTGTGTGTGTGTATGTGTGTGTGTATGTGTGTGTGTATATGTGTGTGTGTGTGTGTGTGTGTGTGTGCACTATATTTGCCAGGGATACCGCACAAATCAGTCACAGTTTATCTGCTAATTGACCTCACAAAAATTTCCCTATTCTTCTTATCATTCTTATCATGGAGAGAAGATTTGTTGTTTTCGTTTCTTAATTGTTGAGTGATTACGAGCCTGAGGAGTTATGAGTGCTATTTTGTGTCATGTTGTTAAGACGTAATGAAGTGTACAGTTGTTGTATTCGTTTTGAATTATAGTGCAATTGTTTCGATACGAGGGTCGTGCTGCCAAACGATGATCCGGGTTTTTATCTCAGTGAGGAGAAATTATTCAATTGTTTGAACTGTTTACTTGATGGTTATCTCATTCAACCCAGCTTCTATATAGTCAGGGCGGTGGTGTCTGTGAGAAAAGTTCAGGGTCTTAAGGATTTGGGTCATGTGTTCATGGGAGTTCGAGTGATTTAAAGGTCGCTTCATGGTTTTTATATCTTGAATCCAGGGGGGTGAAGATAGAGGGAATAAGCACAGTGTAGTTTATTGTCCAATACATCCACAATGTCGCCACTGCTAGCCAGAACCATGATTCGAACGGGTTCTCTCGGGATTCGGATTCACGTGAGCCGACGAGGCTTGAACGCCGGTGCCCAGTCAACGGGACTCGAGCTGATGTATGTATGGCTCAGTATGATGACATCATACCCCCCTGGTCACGATCCTTTACTTCATACTCTTGTTGTATGACTTCGAGATCTGGTATACTTCGAGACTGTAACACTTCGAAATCTATTACTTCGATTCTGTAAAGCTTCGATTTTTGTGAGACTTCGAGTCTGTAAGACTTCGAGATGTAATATTTCGGGACTGTGACACTACGAGTCTTTCAGAGTTCGAAGCTGTAATACTTCCGAGTCGGTAAGAATTTGAGATTTTAAGACAGATTGTGTGAGGCTTTGAGTCTGTAAGAGCTCGGAACTGTAATTCTTCGAGTCAGTGAGACGTCGAGACTGTAATCCTTTGAGTCTGTAAGAGTTCGGAACTGTAATTCTTCGAGTCAGTGAGACGCCGAGACTGTAATCCTTTGAGTCTGTAAGAGCTCGGAACTGTAATTCTTCGAGTCAGTAAGACGTCGAGACTGTAATCCTTTGAGTCTGTGAGACTTCGAGTCTGTAAGACTTCGAAACTGTAATCTTTCGAGTGTATGAGCCTTCGGGTCTGTTAGACTTCGAGACTGTAATTCTTCGACTGCGTGAGACTTCGAGTCTTTAAGACTTCGAATCTGTACCATGTCATGAATGTGTTTAAGCATAGACTTTATAAATATTTCGCTTTCATCCCACGACTGACCTGATTTGCTCCCCCCTTAGCTATGTAAAAAATTCTCACGCCCTCTTCTTTGAAAATACTGTTCGTCTTTCTGTGCTCCTGCTACACTAATCCCTGAGTTCCTGTTCCCCAGTGTCACACACAGCCTTGTCATGACCCCTCTAATCTGTTGCTGCGTTTCATGCGTATTCTCTTCATTTCATGAAGGAATTTTGGTCCTTTTTTACCAAATGATTCATCATCCCTTTTGAGAGCATAAGGGTACAGAAGCACTTTTAATGGTCATTCTCTAAGGCTTATATCACTACTTTTGTATGGATAGAATATAAGTCTTCCATCTGACTATGGGTTTGATTCATAGTATGGTTTTCGTTCCCCCCGATTTATACAGTTATACATAATGATAACATAAGGGTTATATTTCTTTCTTGTATCTCCTCTGATGTGATTATTACACGAAAGTGCACTTGGGAACTTATCGTGTGTCATTTTCCCCGTGGACTCCTAGGAATATATATATATATATATATATATATATATATATATATATATACAGAGAGAGAGAAAGCAGTGACTTTTTCTAACTTTTCTATGAGGTAACTGCGGCTTGACCCATTAAATGGCGGAAGAGAGTGACAGCTCAGCTAATGATCATTTTTTTTCTCCTCAGGGATTGAGGATGGAAGGGATGGGGGGTAGGAGTGGAATGTGACTTGACCCACATAATTGGTGGAGAGAGAAGAAGAAAAAAATAGAATGATCTCTTAATTGTCCTTGTCTGGGAGGGGGGGGCGAGGGTGAGGGGCTAAGGAGGAGGGTGAGGAGGAAAGCTCGTAGGAGGGAGATGTGACGACCCATCAAAGTGACGCGAGAATTTTACTGTCGCCGTTTGAAAGAGAATCGAAAGTGTGTTTTGGGGGAGGACTGTGTGTGTTGCTGATTCTCTGGAGTAATTGGAATAAAAAAAGATGAATCTCGATTCTGATTTTTCGTTGTGGTTGGAGGGTTAAGGGTAAGTAAGTTAGGGGTAAAGGGCAAAGGAGGAAAAGGTTACCCCCTCAATAGGGTTGTTGAGGGAGTGGTGGGTTTTTCTTGAAGGGTTACTGGTAGTTAGTACGGAGCTGACCGCCCGTTTTCTATTCTGTGTGTTCAGCGAGTGCACTAACATCTTTTTTTTCTAACTGTTCCTGCATTGGTTTTTATCTCTTGGATTCATTTCAAGTTGATGATTGCGTTTAAGAGAAATAAAAAGAACATCGCAGTTTATACTATAACCTTCATTGCTTGTGTGGGCGAGAGGAGAAAGAGGAGAGTGCTAACGAGTCAGTTTGTCAGTTGATGGTTAGATTGTGCAACCGTCGCTAACGAGGCCACTGCCCCCCCCCCCCCCCCTCCCTCCCTCCCTCCCTAACACCCCTACCCCCCCACCCCCACCCGTCGCTCGCTTGGTCGATAACAATACGCAGCCTCATTACTCATCAACAAGGCCATTTGTGTCTTAATTGGCCGGCTATTGTTACGGCCATTAGTCAAGGATGCAATTATATCCTTCTGGTACACCACTATTGATGAACGCCCACCACGGAGAAAAAGAAAATTGGAAGCGATATATAAAATTGCTCGAGACTTTGGGACAATAGATGGGAGGAGAAGGAGGAGGAGGAGGAGCAGGAGGAGGAGGGAAGGAGTTTCTTTTTTGTGGCCGATGTCTATCACTTGGATCGATAACCTTCCTCGGATTATCTTTCTAAAATGGGTTTACTTCCTTTAGGTACAAGCTGGTTTTATTTTATACATCAACTCTGCTTCGGCGTTTTATGCGTAAGGTATCAAAAGTTGTGATTATACAGTAATCTATTTTGTGGATGTATTTGATGATGTATAGTCTCAAGCGGCAATAATGGTATATCACAATTTTTTTTTCAAGTGTCTGATCTTTGGTCATGACCGGCAGACAAGGCGGGACCTGATGGCTCATGTGCCTTGTAGGTAAAATATTATTGACGTCGGCCACAATACACCAACATGTATTGGATAATAAGTAGTGATATGATTTATGGCATAATGAATTATCTTATACATCTCGGCTGCCATTAAGCGATGGATTGAATTAAAGATAAGATGTTTAGTAATGGAGACCCCCTGGACAAAGGGATGATACGAGCTTTATTTTACTTTGGACGCCAAGGTCGTACAGAGAAATCCCCCTCGTACAACGACCTCGGAGGTCGTACTTGAGACAGCCCCTCCGTGCACTGAACACGGAGGTCGCACAGACAGAGCTGCGTTATACTCTATGCGGGGGGGGTGGCACAGAGCTTCGTCATGTACTGGACAAGGGGGTCGGTTCAGACAGAGCCCACCTTGGAGGAAACCAGCGACCCAGTAAGTGTCAACAGCAAATGGCTGGCAAACAGGATTTATCGGGCGAAAAGGTGATGCTATTGGATCACCTGAAACACTACACGGCGAACAACAATTTGGGAATGATTGAGAGAAAGAGGAGAGGAACAGAGAACCAGGTTCCACAATCGTCCTAGTCTTCGACGTTAGTGATGTTCGCAGTACAGGTGCGGCGTCCGTCATGTCTCCCTGAGGAACAAGAGACGCATCACATCGCCAGACGAGACGCATCACATCGCTAAACAAGACGCAACACATCGGAGGACGAGACGCAACTCATCGCAAGACGAGACGCAACACATCGGAGGACGAGACGCAACACATCGCAAGGCGAGACGCAACACATCGGAGGACGAGACGCAACACATCGCAGGACGAGACGCAACACATCGCAAGACGAGACGCAACACATCGCAGGACGCACGGGTCTCCGGCTCTGACCGCTGCGGCTGACGGAGTGTGTTGAAGAAGACAAGGAGACGCAACGCACACGGTTATACCACCAGAGGACGCACTTGGTTCCCCAGGTCTGTCCTCGCCACACGCAACACACGCCAGGACAGACAGGGTCTTTCTATGCTCGTCTGTCCATGAAAATCATGTGTCATTCACGCGGGAAAAGAACAAGCGAGTCATCTTAGGTCTGACGTGTGAGGGGCGGGTGAGCGCTCAAGTCTGCACGTATGTGCTTTAAGAAAAAAGAAATACATCCTCAATGTAGAAGTTGTCGGATGTGATGAGAAGAAATGTACCTTCATGATAGTGTGAGTAGCCGAACCTCATAAGTTCCCCGGTATGTGCTGTTCCAACAGTGGAGCGTACACAGGCCTCTCGACTCAGACGCGTACCTCTCCATAAACCACTCGGATTCACCAGGTGGGTTCGACTTGATAGGCCAGGTTCATGGGTTCATGATGTCATAGGTCTCGTTCCCGTCACCAAAGCCTAGCATCAGAGGACCATGGTGGTCTGCCTCATACCCAACTCCCGTCCCTCCCACTCTAACAAAAATATGAATCGTTGTTATGCAAATGTCCCTTGCTTTTATATCCTTAATGTCCGTTACTCCAGGTTTCCCCCCTCGAGAGCCTTGAATCTCCCCTAAATAAATCACAGTCACTAGGGGAACCATTCGAAGGGAAATCAGATTTAGGGATAAAACTCTTTTTACACACGTTGGGGAAGTGGAGGGAACGTGATGGGGGAGGGAAAAAAAAAAGAGCCTTACGATAAAATCAAATTTAGGGACAAAAAATTGTATTTACCATATTTGTGAAGACGAAGGAAAAAGAAGTCCTTGGAACTTGTGATGTACAAAACTTAGACCGATTCTTCAAAAAATAAAGCAAGAAAACTTTGTTGTTTTTTACTATATCAGGTTTAAGAAAAAAGAAGTCTATATTACATGTACAGTGAGGGGGAAAAAAAACAGGAAAAAATCAAGGTGCCGCAGGTGAGGGAGGAAGAGGGAAAAACTAGGGCGTCATTAATCACCTCATCAGAACAGTGGAGGTGGAAAGAGAACTGATCTCCGTACGCATTAGGGAGGAAAGAACAGCTGAAAGTTAGTATAACTTTCCCCTGGCTTGTGATTCACTTACCTCCACCTGCTCTCACTTCTCCCTCCTCTCCCCTCGCATATCCCTCCCCTACCCACAAACCTTCCTTCACCTCTCCCTCCTCTCCCCTCGCATATCCCTTTCCTCCCCTCAAACCTTCCCTCACCTCTCCCTCCTCTCCACTCACCTACCCTTACATATCCTTCTCCCTCCCTTCACACCTTCCCTCACTTCCTCCTCCTCTCCATTTGCCTTCACCTCTTTCTCCCTTCCATCTGCTTCAATTTCCTCCTTCCCTCCCACTCCCTTAACCTCCCATTTCTTTTTCCTATCCTTTGCTCCCTCCCACTTCTCTCCTCCTTCCCTCAAACTCTCCTCCTGTTCTTCCCCATCCCTTCCACTTTCTTCTCCCCCCTTCCCTATCCCCCTAACTTTCCTTCTCCCCTTCCCTCCCACTTTTCTCCTGTCCCTTCCCATACCTCCCACTTTCCTTCCCCCCTCCCCATCCCTCCCACTCTCCTTTCCCCCCTCCCCATCCCTCCCACTTTCCTCCTCTTCCTTCCCCATCCCTCCCACTTTCCTCCTCTCCCTTCCCTATCCCTCCCACTTTCCTCCTCTCCCTTCCCCTTCCCTCCCGTCTCCCTCCAAACTTGCAGGTCTCCGGCCATCAGGGTTGCCGCTCCATTTCAGGTCATTTGCCTCAGTAATAAGTCGGGCGGGAATTATGAGAGCAAATTAACAGTTCTTGGGTGGAGTGGCTGGGCTTATCTGGCCCCCCTGCTGGGTGGGTCAGGGGCCCGGGGTGGAGGGATGCATGTGGGGAGTGAGGTGGGGGAGAGTGAGTGAGGCAGAAGTGGATGTGATGAGTCAGGCGGGAGAACGGAGGTGATGAATCAGGCGCTGGGATGTGATGAGTGAGTTTGGATGAATGACTGAGGCGAGGGTTTACATGGTGAGTGAGTCGAGAGGAATGAGTAAGGCGTAGTTAGGATGTGACGAGTAAGGGGGAAGGGTCGATGTGGTGAGTGAGTCAGTGGATGAATTTGATGGGTGTGGGGCTGGATGTGATGAGTCAGGGTGGAAGGGAGAGCATTGGGGAGATGAGTGAGGTAGGAGGGTGTTGGAGGATTTAGAATACTGTAAGGGGATAGGGAATGGAATGAGAAAGCCGAGAGTATATGGTGAATGAGTACCTACGATGAGATTTTGATGAAGGCAAGGTTTTGGCGCGGAGGGCTCACCGCATTTACTACTGCTCGATCCACAGTACTGTTGTTTTCCACAGCCACACACACACACACACACATTACCTACTTGTCGAACCTGGGTTCATCCGGTACTTTCTTCAGCCACGAGATCAGTTTTCTTTTGAATGGTACATTGTCCACTCCGTTTATTTACTGAGAATCTCGTCCGGCAGGGTACTGTAAGTGTCTTTCCATTTTCCTTGTCGGCTTCACCAGTGTATTTGGTTCGGTACGTTTTCTTTTTTTTTTTTTTTTCCTTCTTGTAAGCCTTTGTCATCACTGGGCGTCCGTCATCCACGGTCTTTCTTCATCATCCGTCCGTTATCTTCTTCATGTTCCACCGTCCTGTGAAACCAATGGACCGACCGACCGACCTAGACCAGATTTGGCAGATGATGGGCTCTCTTCAGTGTTGTATCCAGTGACTGGCCCCATCACTATCGTCCAAGATGTTCGCTCTTACGTGATAACTTGGCAGGTTGTATTATTACGGTGATTGACGTAGGCTCCTGTGATCATTGCGTTAGTATATAGTCCTAGCAATGCTTGCCGATCGGTTAAGTCTCGTTCAGTATGTGAGGTTTTCAGTTCGATTGACGTAGGCTCCTGTGATCGGTGCGTTAGTATATAGTCCCCAGCAATGCTTGCAGATCGGATGAGTCTCGTTCAGTATGTGAGGTTTTCAGTTCCAGTATACTCGCCTTAAGCCTCTTTAGGTATTGGTGTGTAAGAATTATCATGGAATATTCTTTTTCATCTTTGTAGACTAATATAGTTTCAAGTTCTTTCAGTCTTTTTTTGATTGTGATTCACACGTTCCAGTTTCCATGATGCAGAGCAGAGAAATTTGGACGTACACAAACAAAGAACTTCTAATGAAAATGAATTAGATTAACGTTATGAAAGTTTCAGACAAGAAAAGTGAGAAGATTTGCAAGTAAAACACTGCTGAAGTAACCATGAGAGAGAGAGAGAGAGAGAGAGAGAGAGAGAGAGAGAGAGAGAGAGAGAGAGGTGCAAGGCGTCATGGGATTTGCAGCTGTTATGACGGAGGTGTACAGCGAGCGGACCAGCACCACCATCTGGTAACAACACTGCCTCCCAGCCCGGCACTTGGGGGGGGCTCTCTGGCGGCAGGTCGAGGGGGTGTCGGAGAGGCTTAGTGTGCCTCATAACTCCGGCTGAGGGGTTATCTCTTGGGCCCAGGGGTTGGGGGGAAGGAGGAGGAGGAGGAGAATACCCCTGGTTGGCTGTTACTCCGGGAACACAATTGAACATCTGATTAAGAACAGCTGGATAAACGAAGGCTAGTATGGCATTATAGTAAGATGAAGTACGTCAAGTTATCATTACATTATGATGCCACACATGAAAGTCTATTGTAAGGAAAGAGAATGGATACAATTTTTTATCGATTTTGTAAATGTGTTAAACAAATTAACCATCGAATTCTACATGAGGAAGTAGCTAAAGATAACATCAAGGGTAAGTTGGAAAGGATGGATTGAAGAGCGTCTTTAAACTATCAGAAAGTTCGAAGTTGTGACACATGGAACCTCATCAGATGGAGGTGTTCCATCCGGGGTACCGCAAGGCACGATGTTAACCTCATTTCTCCTTATGATAATGATACCAGACACCGAAGGAGAAGGTGGAGGAAGTTGAGTAAAGGAGTTTTGCTTGATGACAGCAGAGTGAGCAGAGTGATTGTATCAAAAGCTTATCAGATGGATATACAAGACGACCTAGACACAATATGAAAATTGGTAGAGGTGAAGCTAATGGTATTCAGTGATGATGAATTAGAGCAAAGAAGTTATGAAAACAGCAAGAACGATTGGGTTACACTATGGAGGCACAAGAGAGGAAGCGATAAGAAGTGAAACGAGTATAAAAAATTTGGGTGTACTAAATGTAAAACTGGAATTCAGAGAACATATTGAGAACACCACTATCAAGCCATAAGTGGTGCCATTTTGAGAATTTTCCCTACAAGGAACACAAGATCTGTTGATGAAAATGATTAATGTGAAAATCAGAAAGAAAATGTAATAATGCCGGGTCGTATGGTCACCTACCGAGCAAAATAGACAAAAACAGATGTAAGAAAATTTAGAACCACTTCACGAGCAGAAGCGAGGGTATGGAACGCATGAAATACCATGAAAGGCTGAAAGAACTGGTACCATATTGCCTGGAAAAATCAAGTAACTGGACCCCGGCGACTCGAGGTTACACCGCGAGTGAAAAATCCCCTTTGGCGAGGCTGTATTATTGGGGTGTACGGTCTCGTCAAGGAACTTCTCACTCCAAAGCAGTCTTCACGACACTGCTCCTGGAAATAGCGCAGCCTAAGACCTCGGGAGCCTTAAGAAAGTTCTTGGATAACATTTAAGACTCTTTCAGAGGAATAAGAACAAGAGAAACAAGAACAAGAGAAATAAGAACAAGAGAAAGACGCATGATCATCTGAGTTTGATCGCAAATTGACGATGTAAAGGAAAACGTGTTGACCCAGAAAACCATCTCAACAAGGGATATATACAGAGTCGACAGATCAATGAAAATACCGAGAAAAATACCGAAAATAATTCGTACAAAAGGATAGGAGAGACCAACCAGACAGCCAGAACGGCTATTGAGATGTATACTAGTGGGAGCAATGCGAAGCTTGCATGGAGCATTTCACGGAAACATTGAAAAGAAAACTTGACGTGTGGTTCACGTCAGTCCCAGATGAACCAAGACTAGATAGTCACGCACTGCAGGAGGCAGTAGAGACGAGCGGTGGTGTTCGTCTAGTAGGACGTGCGGTGAGCCCTACGCGCTAGCCCTGCCATCATGGCAGAATCTTGCCTTAGACATTCGTTGTTTTTATACTCTCTCTCTCTCTCTCTCTCTCTCTCTCTCTCTCTCTCTCTCTCTCTCTCTCTCTCTCTCTCTCTCTCTCTCTCTCTTATAAAGTACTTTGGAGAGAAGGTCAGTGTGTCGTGTCCATGTTATGTGTGTGTTTGTGTGTGTGTATGAATCAGCACAGCACAGTGAGATAGTTCCACACTCGTAGGGGTCGTCTCCATTCAGTTAACACGCCACGACAATAGCACACACGCTATGAGGTCACCCTTACATGCCACGCCCATAGGCAGTGAGTACACGCCCTCGCACTACACTTACACACCCACAGGGTCTCGCCCTTACACGCCACTTGCACGTTCCGTGCACCCATGTAGACCACACCCTACATGTCTACGCCCATTTACACACACACACACACACACACACACACACACACAAGCATGCACGTACGTTTGCAGCGCGGACGTACGCCCACGAACACAGTCGTGAGCAATGATGATTGCTGGCAGCCGAGTCCCGCCAGGTGTTATCACCACCACAACTCCGCTTGCACCACAACTCTGTCAACCGTAGCCCATTTACCTGTACCATCACCTACTCCCTTACACGCCCCGCCTCCCACACCGTCACTACCACCACCAACTCCGCCACACTCACCCAACCCTTCTGTTCTCTCCTTCCTTCCCTCCTCACTGTCAATTGTAGCTTCCTCATAGGCCGGTTTATGTTCCCCTTTCCCTATCATCATGTCCCTTGTGCACCCTCCGCTTCTTCAACAACTTCCATTTCTTCAGCGTGTAACCAGACGCACTCATACGTTCATCACTGACCAGTGAATATCCCTGCTTCTCTGATATCTGCTCCACCGTATCTTGCCATATCTACCTCTCATTTCGTCACGACTGCCTCTCTATAAACTCGAATTTGGATAGAGTTTCCCCAAATGGTCCTCACGCAACCTAGTTGAACTTCGACGCCTCTCAAATCCACACTCGCTTCCAATTCCTCGCACTTAAAAGCTACTTGCAACTTTACCATCTCCTCTGATGGCTCCAGAATTGCACCACTTGACAGAGTAAACACTGTATTTATCGACGTAACATCACATCTACTTTATAAACTCCAGATTGTACTGATAGCAAAGCAACGGGGCGTCACGTTCTGGTGATGAATGTTCCCCTCTTGTGAACAGTTGCCACGGTTGTATAAAAGGATTGAATAGTCCTTTGTTGGAGGGGTACTAGTGCTCTCACATCACCGTGGGAGGATCTGCCTCTACATACTTTACATACTGGTGTTATTATTATTATTATTAGTAGTAGTAGTAGTAGTTGTAGTACTCATTATTATCATTGTTATTATTATTATTATTGTTATTATTATTATTATTATTATTATTATTATTATTATTATTATTATTATTATTATCATTATTATTATTATTATTATTATTTATTTTTATTATTATTATTATCATTACTTATTATTATTGTTATTATTATTATTATTATTATTGTTATTGTTTTTATCATCTTTTTCACTCTTCTTTTCCCAGTTATCTATTCCTTATCCTTGTTTCCATGTTGCATTTAAAGCCAGCCCTGAGTAAGGTCTTTTGTACGTGACTTGGAACCTTCGACTTAGCAGATATTTTTTTTTAGATAAATGATATTGTTTCCTGCACCACCATCATGAACATCACCGTCAGTGCCACTGTCTTAACCCACCTCCCATGTAGAACACCACCCCACCTGCAACCTGCGAACCTGCATCCCTCTGCACCACTGCCTGTCACCACCTAATGTGCGTTTTAGGTGGAACACCACCTCTCCCACTACGTATATGAAGAGGTGAAGATTTTAAGCAGGAAATAACTGTAACAGCTACCACTCGTCCGGCAAATAACGGTAACAGCGACCAGTCGTTCAGCGAACAAGGTTACAGTATAACATTTCTGTATCACGGCCAGGAGTTTACTGCATTATTATTCGCGCTACACAATGTTCATGCGAGCTTGACGAGCGTTTATATTACATTGGCCTCAGTTTTCCGTTTTAGAAAAGACTGGTTCTTTAGTAGAGTATGAACCTTGACCGTTGTTGGATGGAACTTCAGATATTTGGAATGTATTCGGATATTTGAAGTTATTGTGTATATATATATATATATATATATATATATATATATATATATATATATATATATATATATATATATATTATGCATTTATGGATTTGGAGAAGGCATATGATAGAGTTGATAGAGATGCTCTGTGGAAGGTATTAAGAATATATGGTGTGGGAGGCAAGTTGTTAGAAGCAGTGAAAAGTTTTTATCGAGGATGTAAGGCATGTGTACGTGTAGGAAGAGAGGAAAGTGATTGGTTCTCAGTGAATGTAGGTTTGCGGCAGGGGTGTGTGATGTCTCCATGGTTGTTTAATTTGTTTATGGATGGGGTTGTTAGGGAGGTGAATGCAAGAGTTTTGGAAAGAGGGGCAAGTATGAAGTCTGTTGGGGATGAGAGAGCTTGGGAAGTGAGTCAGTTGTTGTTCGCTGATGATACAGCGCTGGTGGCTGATTCATGTGAGAAACTGCAGAAGCTGGTGACTGAGTTTGGTAAAGTGTGTGAAAGAAGAAAGTTAAGAGTAAATATAAATAAGAGCAAGCTTATTAGGTACAGTAGGGTTGAGGGTCAAGTCAATTGGGAGGTAAGTTTAAATGGAGAAAAACTGGAGGAAGTAAAGTGTTTTAGATATCTGGGAGTGGATCTGGCAGCGGATGGAACCATGGAAGCGGAAGTGGATCATAGGGTGGGGGAGGGGGCGAAAATTCTGGGAGCCTTGAGGAATGTGTGGAAGTCGAGAACATTATCTGGGAAAGCAAAAATGGGTATGTTTGAAGGAATAGTGGTTCCAACAATGTTGTATGGTTGCGAGGCGTGGGCTATGGATAGAGTTGTGCGCAGGAGGATGGATGTGCTGGAAATGAGATGTTTGAGGACAATATGTGGTGTGAGGTGGTTTGATCGAGTAAGTAACGTAAGGGTAAGAGAGATGTGTGGAAATAAAAAGTGCGTGGTTGAGAGAGCAGAAGAGGGTGTTTTGAAATGGTTTGGTCACATGGAGAGAATGAGTGAGGAAAGATTGACCAAGAGGATATATGTGTCGGAGGTGGAGGGAACGAGGAGAAGTGGGAGACCAAATTTGAGGTGGAAAGATGGAGTGAAAAAGATTTGTGTGATCGGGGCCTGAACATGCAGGAGGGTGAAAGGAGGGCAAGAAATAGAGTGAATTGGAGCGATGTGGTATACCGGGGTTGACGTGCTGTCAGTGGATTGAATTAGGGCATGTGAAGCGTCTGGGGTAAACCATGGAAAGCTGTGTAGGTATGTATATTTGCGTGTGTGGACGTATGTATATACATGTGTATGGGGGTGGGTTGGGCCATTTCTTTCGTCTGTTTCCTTGCGCTACCTCGCAAACGCGGGAGACAGCGACAAAGCAAAAAAAAAAAAAAATATATTATGTTGCAGGTGGTATTGCAGGGGCACTGAAAGTGGAGTGTGATCGCGCAGGTGGAGTGATGGGTGTTGTGAATGGATGGAATCATAAAGAACGGACTCAATATAGAGAAATGTTGGAAATTTGCCTGATAAATGGGAGTAATTAATTAAAAAAAAAAAAGCCAGTAATAATGTAATGAATATTGTTCATGTGGTCCCCGCTACCCTGTGACCCACTACGCTGCGTTCCACTTATGGAGTGTCCATGAAAAAGATAATTGAATAACGTAAACAAACCAAAAAAGAACTTTCAAAAATTACGTGCGGCAACGGTGAGCGATTACTCTGGCCAGCGAATAATCGCCAAAGCGATCATTCGCTGGCAAGTGGCGGAGCCACAAAAGCATACATTATACAGCATTATGAATGTTTTCCATGATGGAATAATTGAATCCTGTTCATAAAATAATAGGAAAATATATAAAGTTTTGATAGTAGTACAGCTCATATAGCTTTAGTAAATGATTACTCTGACGAGCAGTTAGTTGTTCGCTAGCAAGTGGCTGCATCTCTGCGGCAGCCACTTCCAGGCACGTCTCCTACGGGCACACATAGACGTACAGCTCGAAGTGTTTACTTTGTATAGTGCCTTATAACCCCTTCTAGGGAAGCGCCCAGCGAGTCTCGTGCTTCTGGGAGCGAGAGGAGTTAGTAGATCATCAGCTGTCGAGGTAAAGTTATATAGATACTGAGGTGTTTGGATGCTCAGTCTATGTGGTGCTGATAACCGCCAAAGCCTTCAACCTACCAGACCTGGAGCAACATTATGAAAATGCTTCAACTATTATTTTAATGTTATTTTAAGTTAACTGTTCTTTATTCGAGCACTCATATTCATAATGTTACCTGCATCGTGTTGCATGGGTTCAGGCATTTTATGAACATTTTTCTGTGTAAATTGAACTGAGAAATTGTCCCTAGGAACCTAACCACTTCATTATCACGCCGATTTAATTACATTTTTTTTTTTTTTTTACTCGCTCGTAAGTACGAGTGCTCGCTCGTATGTCGACTCGTAAGTCTGCGAGATTCTATTGCCCATCTATAACAGCAGACGTAATAGCATAACCGAATGTGATGAAACTGTGAAGACTTGAAGAGGGTTTAGAACATCACGTGACTCGACCTACCAGGCTGTTTGGGTCGGGTGATGCAATCAGTCCAGACTTGAACCCACACAGACCCATTTTAATGTCATGGATAAACCCTTTTCCCTAACCTCAGGTAACTTTTTTTTTTTTAACCTATGGATATTAACCCAGTGAAGGATTTTAATTGATTTTTATTTTATGGTCGTTTAACGAGCGCCTAAATCGTTTATAATGATCCAATATTGCTTTTCTATTATCTCACACTCGATTCAATACACAGCAGTCGTAAATCGGGCAGGTGTGTATCGCCATGTGTGTGTTCGTCACTCTTGGGTAGGTGGGTGAGTGCAGTCCCCCCTGAATCCTACTGGCCTTGGTTGATAAGGGCAGAAGACAAGGTGGGTGCTGCTATACACACACCCCTCTTCTGCTCTTCTGACCTTTGGAGCATGACGGTACAACCGCTGGGTATGATTGCTCAGTCCCTGACCTAATTGACCTGACCTGACCCTTAATGGTCAGGTCACAGGCCACGCCACAATACTCAAGGGTCATACCCATGTTGCACAGGGGTTTGCACCCTCGTGCTCAAGGGTGGTAACCCCCTCGTGCTCTAAGGTCGGTACCCCTTCGTGCTCAAGAGTGGTCGTACCCCCTCGTGCTCAAGGGTGGTACCCCCTCGTGCTCAAGGATGGTACCTCCTCGTGCTCAAGGGTGGTGCCCTCGATCTCAAGGGTGGTACCCCCTCGTGCTCAAGAGTGGTCGTACCCCCTCGTACTCAAGAGTGGTCGTACCCTCTCGTGCTCAAGGGTGGTCGTACCCCCTCGTACTCAAGGGTGGTACCCCCTCGTGCTCAAGGGTGGTACCCCCTCGATCTCAAGGGTGGTGCCCTCGATCTCAAGGATGGTACCCCCCTCGTGCTCAAGGATGGTACCCCCCTCGTGCTCAAGGGTCGTACCCCCCTCGTGCTCAAGGGTCGTACCCCCTCGTGCTCAAGGGTGGTACCCCCTCGTGCTCAAGGGTGGTACCCCCCTCGTGCTCAAGGGTGGTACCCCCTCGTGCTCAAGGGTGGTGCCCTTGATCTCAAGGGTGGTACCCCCCTCGTGCTCAAGGGTGGTACCCCCCTCGTGCTCAAGAGTGGTACCCCCCTCGTGCTCAAGAGTGGTACCCCCCTCGTACTCAAGGGTGGTACCCCCTCGTGCTCAAGAGTGGTACCCCCCTCGTGCTCAAGGGTGGTACCCCCTCGTGCTCAAGGGTGGTACCCCCCTCGTGCTCAAGGGTGGTACCCCCTCGTGCTCAAGGGTGGTGCCCTTGATCTCAAGGGTGGTACCCCCCTCGTGCTCAAGGGTGGTACCCCCTCGTGCTCAAGGGTGGTACCCCCTCGTGCTCAAGGGTGGTGCCCTTGATCTCAAGGGTGGTACCCCCCTCGTGCTCAAGGGTGGTACCCCCCTCGTGCTCAAGAGTGGTACCCCCCTCGTACTCAAGGGTGGTACCCCCTCGTGCTCAAGAGTGGTCGTACCCCCTCGTACTCAAAGGTCGTACCCCCTCGTGCTCAAGTGTGGTACCCCCTCGTGCTCTAAGGTCGTACCTCCTCGTACTCAAGGGTGGTACTCCCTCGAGCTCAAAGGTCGTACCCCTTCGTGCTCAAGAGTGGTACCCCCTCGTGCTCAAAGGTCGTACCCCTTCGTGCTCAAGAGTCGTACCCCTTCGTACTCAAGGGTGGTACCCCCCCACTTAAGGGGGTAATTGTCACCTTCCATTGGCCTGGTGCACAGTCACTCAGGGTTCTGCAGAAGAGTGTTCTATGTGCCATCGTTCTTGCTGTGGAACATACATTCATACATGTACATATCTCACCCCCTGGGCAGTGTGAATATGTACAATTGTTCATCCCAGAGTCCACTCCTGCCCGAAGCTATCATCATTTTCACAGTTCAACTCCGGTGTTGATATCATTTCTTCCATTTTATCATTCCCAGTAAAGAGATGTGCTGCATCTGTTTATATATTTATTTGTCTGCCTATAACTCTGTCTGTCTGTCTCTCTCTCTCTCTCTCTCTCTCTCTCTCTCTCTCTCTCTCTCTCTCTCTCTCTCTCTCTCTCTCTGTGCTGTGTGACTGCGTCTATCTGCTGAAGCCGGGGGGGGGGGGGGGGTAGCGATGCTGTTTCCTGTGGGGCGGGGTGGCGCCAGGAATGGATGAAGGCAAACAAGTATGAATATGTATATGTCTGTGTATGTGTATATGTTAGGTATATATGTGTGTATATGAGTGGGTATATATAATCTTTTGTCTATCTAGGTTCGTCTGCTTTCTGTCTGTCTATCAGTTATTATCTACCAATATAATTACCTGTATCTATTTCTGTCTATCTGTCTATCTATCCATCTGTCTCTCTGCCTGTGTATTTTATTCACCTATCCGTCTATTGGTCTATCCATCATCGTATTCCCTCACCGTGCGGCAGTTCAACATTCGTCCTACACACGGGAGCTGCCCCAGGTAAAAGCAGACATTCTCGAACATGATTTGTGAACTGTGAATGCGACTATTGAGGGCTGACTATGACAGGCAGACGTATCTGTTGTGAGGCTGGCTGGGCGTAGATGTGAGCGAGGGAAGGGAGGGGAGGGGGAAGTAAGAGACTCTGGTGTTTGAATTATACACAGGTGATGGAAAAGATACGATAGAGAGAGAGAGAGAGAGAGAGAGAGAGAGAGAGAGAGAGAGAGAGAGAGAGAGAGAGAGAGAGAGAATGGTAAACAGATTAAGGGAAGGAAAGGGGAAAGATGAGACAGCCTCACGAAGTACAAAGTGAGAGAAAATAATGAGGGTACGAGAGAGAGAGAGAGAGAGAGAGAGAGAGAGAGAGAGAGAGAGAGAGAGAGAGAGAGAGAGGGGATGGTAAACAGATTAAGGGAAGGAAAGGGGAAAGATGAGACAGCCTCACGAAATAAAAAGTGAGAGAAAATAATGAGAGGGTACGAGAGAGAGAGAGAGAGAGAGAGAGAGAGAGAGAGAGAGAGAGAGAGAGAGAGAGAGAGAGGATGGTAAACAGATTAAGGGAAGGAAAGGGGAAAGATGAGACAGCCTCACGAAGTACAAAGTGAGAGAAAAAATAATGAGAGAGAGAGAGAGAGAGAGAGAGAGAGAGAGAGAGAGAGAGAGAGAGAGAGAGAGAGAGAGAGAGAGAGAGTACCCATTCGCCGCATTTCCATATAAATCGGAATTTTGGAGAGGGGGGAAAAAAAAAAATGACTTAAGTTTATGAGCCTATCGCCCTCGTTTGCTGTTCCAAGTGGGGTCTCCGTGTAGGAGGCCCCTTCCACTGGGTCTGTGCCTTGTGTTCTAACACTATGCCACAGTGTCTCTGTTAGCTTGACGGACCAGGATCCTTCTTCAAGTGTCTGTGGGTAACACTAGGTGCTATCAGAAGTTCCTTGTTGCACAGAATGCCTAAAACTCTTATATAGAGTTATCAGGGTCACTGTCGTATTCGAATAGCTTTTTGTAGACTTCGAGATATTTTCTCTTTTTTTCTCTCGCATTTGAATTATTTCTAGAAACTTAAAATATTATTTTTTTTTTACTTTCGTATCTGAAATATTTTTTCTTCCTATTTACTTTCGTATCTGAAATATTTTTTTTTCTTTTTAATTTTCGTATCTAAAATATCATTTTTTTTTACTTTTGTATCTAAAATATCATTTTTTTTTACTTTCGTATCTAGAATATCATTTTTTTTTACTTTCGTATCTAAAATATCATTTTTTTTTACTTTCGTATCAGAAATTTTTTTTTTCTTTTTTATTTTCGTATGTGAAATATTTTTTTCTTTTTACTTTCGTATTTGAAAAGCTTCTGATGACTTGAATTCTTAGGGTTATTTGATTCTTTTTTTTATGTACCGGAATTACTTTTGTAGACTTGAGTTATCTTTTTTTTTCGTCAGGACTTGAATTACTTTGATAAGACTTGAATGACTAGGGTTATATATTTTCTTTAAGTATTTAAATGAGTCTTATAGACTACCCCCCCCCCCTTTTTTAGGGGGGTAGGGTAGTACCTGGCGTTATCAGATGGATCTGTAGGGAATTTTTTGTCACTTTAGAAAAGTTTAGATATATGGGGTGTGTCTCTGCGTCTGTGTGTGTCTCTGTGTCTGTGTGTGTCTGTCTGTGTGTGTGTGTGTGTGTGTGTGTGTGTGTGTGTGTGTGTGTGTGTTCGGCTGGGTAGTTGTCATAATTTTTGTAGAGAAACTGAAGCCTCTAAGACATTTTCTCCTCCCGTGTTAGACCCCCTGGGTCAGTCAGTAGGTCTCGCGCACCGGGGTCAGTCAGTAGGTCTCGCCCCCCGGGTCAGTTAGCAGGTCTCACCCTCGGGGTCAGTCAGCAGGTCTCGCCCCCCGGGGTCAGTCAGCAGGTCTCACCCTCGGGGTCAGTCAGCAGGTCTCGCCCCCCGGGGTCAGTCAGCAGGTCTCGCCCCCCGGGGTCAGTCAGCAGGTCTCGCCCTCGGGGTCAGTCAGCAGGTCTCGCCCCCCGGGTCAGTCAGCAGTTCTCGCCCCCCCCGGGGTCAGTCAGCAGGTCTCGCCCCCCGGGGTCAGTCAGCAGGTCTCGCCCCCCGGGTCAGTTAGCAGGTCTCACCCTCGGGGTCAGTCAGCAGGTCTCGCCCCCCGGGTCAGTCAGCAGTTCTCGCCCCCCCGGGGTCAGTCAGCAGGTCTCGCCCCCGGGGTCAGTCAGCAGGTCTCGCCCCCCGGGGTCAGTCAGCAGGTCTCGCCCCCCGGGGTCAGTCAGCAGGTCTCGCCCCCCGGGTCAGTCAGCAGGTCTCGCCCCCCGGGGTCAGTCAGCAGGTCTCGCCCCCCGGGGTCAGTCAGCAGGTCTCGCCCCCCGGGTCAGTCAGCAGGTCTCGCCCCCTGGGTCAGTCAGCAGGTCTCGCCCCCTCGGGGTCAGTCAGCATGTCTCGCTCCTAGGTCAGTCAGCAGGTCTCGCCCCCCGGGGTCAGTCAGCAGGTCTCGCCCCCCGGGGTCAGTCAGCAGGTCTCGCCCCTGGGTCAGTCAGTAGGTCTCGCCCCCCGGGTCAGTCAGCAGGTCTCGCCCCCCGGGGTCAGTCAGCAGGTCTCGCCCCCTCGGGGTCAGTCAGCATGTCTCGCTCCTAGGTCAGTCAGCAGGTCTCGCCCCCCGGGTCAGTCAGCAGGTCTCGCCCCCGGGGTCAGTCAGCAGGACTCACCCCCCGGGGTCGGTCAGCAGGTCTCGCCCCCCCGGGGTCGGCCTCGCCTCCCGGGGTCAGTCAGCAGGTCTCGCCCCCCGGGGTCGGTCTCGCCTCCCGGGGTCAGTCAGCAGGTCTCGCCCCCCGGGGTCGGCCTCGCCTCCCGGGGTCAGTCAGCAGGTCTTGCCCCCCCCGGGGTCGGCCTCGCCTCCCGGGATCAGTCAGCAGGTCTCGCCCCCCGGGGTCGGTCTCGCCTCCCCCTGGTCGAGTCGAGACTCGTAATACCGGCATTTCCCCCGCTGGTCGGGAGGGAGGAGACGGAGGCCGCTGTCGCTTCCGAGGTGGGTGAGGGATGGAGGGCATTCCCCTAATGAAGACCCATCTCACTTGAGGACCTTCCTTTGAAAGGGCGTCCTACAGGAGGTGGAGGAATGGGACGAGGAGGAGGAGGGGAGGAATGGGAATGGGACGAGGAGGAGGAGGAGGAGGAGGAAAATGAGGGGAGGAGGAGGGGGAGGAATGGGGCGAGGAGGAGGAGGAGTAGGAATGGGAATGGGATGAAGAGGAGAAGGAAAATGAAGGGGAGAAGGAGGAAGGGGAGGAATGGGAGTGGGGCGAGGAGGAGGAGGAGGAATGGGAATGGGACGAGGAGGGGGAGGAGGAAAATGAGAGGAGGAGGAGGGGGAGGAATGGGAATGGGGCGAGGAGGAATGGGAATGGGACGAGGAGGAGGAGGGGGAGGAATGGGAGTGGGGCGAGGAGGAGGAGGAATGGGAATGGGATGAAGAGGAGAAGGAAAATGAAGGGGAGAAGGAGGAAGGGGAGGAAAAGGAATGGGATGAGGAGGAGGAATGGGAATGGGATGAAGAGGAGGAAAATGAAGGGGAGGAGTAGGAGGAAAAGAAATTGGATGACGAGGAGGAGAAGGAGAGGAAAGATGAAGGTGGGAGGAGAAGGAGAGGAAAGATGAAGGTGGGAGGAGGAGAAGGAAGATGAAGGGGAGGATGAGGGTGGAGGACAAGGAATGGGATAAGGAGGAAAAGGAAAAGGAGGAAAAAAAGAAGTTGGGGGTAAAAAGGTTTCATTTTCTTTCGGAGGGCAGCAGAGTTGAGCACGATGGACATTGGAGGAGATTGACTGAGCTTGTAGGTAAACTTACGTTGGAGTACGACGATTTTGGAGGGTGGCTGACTTTATGAAGGTACATCAACAGTGGAATAGGATCTTAGAGTTAGAATGCCTTTGGAGGTCCAATAAGTCAGGAGGAAATGTGTGACTTTGGAGTTAGAATGATTTTTAAAGGACACGTGTCTTCAAAGCATTACTGATTTTGACAGTTTGAAGGAAAAATCTTTTTGCAGGAATAATTTGATGATTATTGAGTATTTTTTGAAGGTAGACTAAAAGGAGGAAGATTAAATGGCTGTTTAAACGAGCACTGAATTTGTAGATTTTGTATGTAGATTGAATTTGTAGGTAGATTGAATTTGTAGGTTTTGTAGGTAGATTGAATTTGTAGGTTTTGTAGGTAGATTGACTTTG
Source organism: Panulirus ornatus (assembly GCF_036320965.1). Classification (NCBI taxonomy): domain Eukaryota; kingdom Metazoa; phylum Arthropoda; class Malacostraca; order Decapoda; family Palinuridae; genus Panulirus; species Panulirus ornatus. Next base: position 15,690,197 of record NC_092261.1, on the reverse strand, counting down.
TAGGTTTTGTAGGTAGATTGAATTTGTAGGTTTTGTAGGTAGATTGAATTTGTAGGTTTTGTAGGTAGATTGAATTTGTAGGTTTTGTAGGTAGATTGAATTTGTAGGTTTTGTAGGTAGATTGAATTTGTAGGTTTTGTAGGTGGATTGAATTTGTAGGTTTTGTAGGTAGATTGATTTTGTAGGTTTTGTAGGTAGATTGAATTTGAAGGAGAGCTAAGGACTAGAGCGTCTGTAGTCTTATGATTATCGTAAACATTTCAAGATGATGTTTACGTTCATCGACTGGTGAATATAACATGACGTTGACGACCTTATTGATCCTGGCATATCGATTGTTGACATTGTTAATGACCCTTAACTGTCTATCGTCGGTTGTGAGCTGACGTGGATGGTATGAATGACCCTGGCAGTCAGGACACGCGAAGCCTAAATAACCACCCAACAGGCCTTGGCGAATTTTGGATGGGAGCTAACTTTTGGAGGGTTGGTGTCGACTGGAAGACGCTGAAATTCGAGTCAAACTTTTTCTTTTTTGGAGGAGGATGAACGTTGGAGGATGAATGGCTTTTACAGAGGACTGGCTTTTGAGGGTTGCCGTTTTTTGGAGGAGGGATCTTGTAAGATGCGTGATTTTGTAGGAAGCCTGAGCGAATCGTTTTAATGATCCAATATTGTTTTTTCTATTACTCACACTCGATTCAATACACAGCAGTCGTAAATCGGGCAGGTGTGTATCGCCATGTGTGTGTTCGTCACTCGTGGGTGGGTGGGTGAGTGCAGTCCCCCCTGAATCCTACTGGCCTTGGTTGATAAGGGCAGAAGACAAGGTGGGTGTTGCTATACACACACCTCCCTTCTGCTCTTCTGACCTTTGGAGCATGACGGTACAACCGCTGGGTATGATTGCTCAGTCCCTGACCTAATTGACCTGACCTGACCCTTAATGGTCAGGTCACAGGCCACGCCACAATACTCAAGGGTCATACCCATGTTGCACAGGGGTTTGCACCCTCGTGCTCAAGGGTGGTACCCCCTCGTGCTCAAGAGTGGTCGTACCCCCTCGTGCTCAAAGGTCTTACCCCCTCGAGCTCGAGGGTCGTACCCCTTCGTGCTCAAGGGTGGTACCCCCCCACTTAAGGGGGTAATTGTCACCTTCCATTGGCCTGGTGCACAGTCACTCAGGGTTCTGCAGAAGAGTGTTCTATGTGCCATCGTTCTTGCTGTGGAACATACATTCATACATGTACATATCTCACCCCCTGGGCAGTGTGAATATGTACAATTGTTCATCCCAGAGTCCACTCCTGCCCGAAGCTATCATCATTTTCACAGTTCAACTCCGGTGTTGATATCATTTCTTCCATTTTATCATTCCCAGTAAAGAGATGTGCTGCATCTGTTTATATATTTATTTGTCTGCCTGTAACTCTCTCTCTCTCTCTCTCTCTCTCTCTCTCTCTCTCTCTCTCTCTCTCTCTCTCTCTCTCTCTCTGTGCTGTGTGACTGCGTCTGTCTGCAGAAGCCGAGGGGGGGGGGGGGTTAGCGATGCTGTTTGCTGTGGTCGGGGGGGCTGGCGCCAGGAATGGATGAAGGCAAACAAGTATGAATATGTATATGTCTGTGTATGTATATATGTTAGGCATATATGTGTGTATATGTATGTATATATGTTAGGCATATATGTGTGTATATGAGTGGGTATATATAATCTTTTGTCTAGGTTCGTCTGCTTTCTGTCTGTCTATCAGTCTTATTATCTACCAATATAATTACCTGTATCTATTTCTGTCTCTCTGTCTATCTATCCATCTGTCTCTCTGCCTGTGTATTTTATTCACCTATCCGTGTATTGGTCTGTCCATCATCGTATTCCCTCACCGTGCGGCAGTTCAACATTCGTCCTACACACGGGAGCTGCCCCAGGTAAAAGCAGACATTCTCGAACATGATTTGTGAACTGTGAATGCGACTATTGAGGGCTGACTATGACAGGCAGACGTATCTGTTGTGAGGCTGGCTGGGCGTAGATGTGAGCGAGGGAAGGGAGGGGAGGGGGAAGTAAGAGACTTGGGTGTTTGAATTATACACAGGTGATGGAAAAGATGCGATAGAGAGAGAGAGAGAGAGAGAGAGAGAGAGAGAGAGAGAGAGAGAGAGAGAGAGAGAGAGAGAGAGAATGGTAAACAGATTAAGGGAAGGAAAGGGGAAAGATGAGACAGCTTCACGAAGTACAAAGTGAGAGAAAATAATGAGGGTACGAGAGAGAGAGAGAGAGAGAGAGAGAGAGAGAGAGAGAGAGAGAGAGAGAGAGAGAGAGAGAGAGAGAGAGGATGGTAAACAGATTAAGGGAAGGAAAGGGGAAAGATGAGACAGCCTCACGAAGTACAAAGTGAGAGAAAATAATGAGAGGGTACGAGAGAGAGAGAGAGAGAGAGAGAGAGAGAGAGAGAGAGAGAGAGAGAGAGAGAGAGAGAGAGAGGATGGTAAACAGATTAAGGGAAGGAAAGGGGAAAGATGAGACAGCCTCACGAAATAAAAAGTGAGAGAAAATAATGAGAGGGTACGAGAGAGAGAGAGAGAGAGAGAGAGAGAGAGAGAGAGAGAGAGAGAGAGAGAGAGGATGGTAAACAGATTAAGGGAAGGAAAGGGGAAAGATGAGACAGCCTCACGAAGTACAAAGTGAGAGAAAAAATAATGAGAGAGAGAGAGAGAGAGAGAGAGAGAGAGAGAGAGAGAGAGAGAGAGAGAGAGAGAGAGAGAGAGTACCCATTCGCCGCATTTCCATATAAATCGGAATTTTGGAGAGGGGGGGAAAAAAAAAAATGACTTAAGTTTATGAGCCTATCGCCCTCGTTTGCTGTTCCAAGTGGGGTCTCCGTGTAGGAGGCCCCCTTCCACTGGGTCTGTGCCTTGTGTTCTAACACTATGCCACACCGTCTCTGTTAGCTTGACGGACCAGGATCCTTCTTCAAGTGTCTGTGGGTAACACTAGGTGCTATCAGAAGTTCCTTGTTGCACAGAATGCCTAAAACTCTTATATAGAGTTATCAGGGTCACTGTCGTATTCGAATAGCTTTTTGTAGACTTCGAGATATTTTCTCTTTTTTTCTCTCGCATTTGAATTATTTCTAGAAACTTAAAATATTATTTTTTTTTTACTTTCGTATCTGAAATATTTTTTCTTCCTATTTACTTTCGTATCTGAAATATTTTTTTTTCTTTTTAATTTTCGTATCTAAAATATCATTTTTTTTTTACTTTTGTATCTAAAATATCATTTTTTTTTTACTTTCGTATCTAGAATATCATTTTTTTTTACTTTCGTATCTAAAATATCATTTTTTTTTACTTTCGTATCAGAAATTTTTTTTTTCTTTTTTATTTTCGTATGTGAAATATTTTTTTTCTTTTTACTTTCGTATTTGAAATGCTTCTGATGACTTGAATTCTTAGGGTTATTTGATTCTTTTTTTTATGTACCGGAATTACTTTTGTAGACTTGAGTTATCTTTTTTTTCGTCAGGACTTGAATTACTTTGATAAGACTTGAATGACTAGGGTTATATATTTTCTTTAAGTATTTAAATGAGTCTTATAGACTACCCCCCCTTTTTTTAAGGGGGGGTAGTGTAATACCTGGCGTTGTCAGATGGATCTGTAGGGAATTTTTTGTCACTTTAGAAAAGTTTAGATGTATGGGATGCGTGTGTGTGTGTGTGTGTGTGTGTGTCTGTGTGTGTCTGTGTGTGTGTGTGTGTGTGTGTGTGTGTCTGTGTGTGTGTGTGTGTGTGTGTGTGTGTGTGTGTGTGTGTGTGTGTTCGGCTGGGTAGTTGTCATAATTTTTGTAGAGAAACTGAAGCCTCTAAGACATTTTCTCCTCCCGTGTTAGACCCCCTGGGTCAGTCAGCAGGTCTCGCCCTCGGGGTCAGTCAGTAGGTCTCGCCCCCCGGGTCAGTCAGCAGGTCTCGCCCCCGGGGTCAGTCAGCAGGTCTCGCCCCCGGGGTCAGTCAGCAGGTCTCGCCCCCCGGGGTCAGTCAGCAGGTCTCGCCCCCGGGGTCAGTCAGCAGGACTCACCCCCGGGGTCAGTCAGCAGGTCTCGCCCCCCGGGGTCAGTCAGCAGGTCTCGCCCCCGGGTCAGTCAGCAGGTCTCGCCCCCCGGGGTCAGTCAGCAGGACTCACCCTCGGGGTCAGTCAGCAGGTCTCGCGCCCCGGGGTCAGTCAGCAGGTCTCGCTACCCGGGGTCAGTCAGCAGGTCTCGCTACCCGGGGTCAGTCAGCAGGTCTCGCCCCCGGGGTCAGTCAGCAGGACTCACCCTCGGGGTCAGTCAGCAGGTCTCGCCCCCCGGGGTCAGTCAGTAGGTCTCGCCCCCCGGGGTCAGTCAGCAGGTCTCGCCCCCCGGGGTCGGTCTCGCCTCCCCCTGGTAGAGTCGAGAGTCGTAATACCGGCATTTTCCCCCGCTGGTCGGGAGGGAGGAGACGGAGGCCGCTGTCGCTTCCGAGGTGGGTGAGGGATGGAGGGCATTCCCCTAATGAAGACCCATCTCACTTGAGGACCTTCCTTTGAAAGGGCGTCCTACAGGAGGAGGAGGAGGAGGAATGGGACGAGGAGGAGGAGGAGGAGGGGAGGAATGGGAATGGGACGAGGAGGAGGAGGGGAGGAATGGGAATGGGACGAGGAGGAGGAGGAGGAGGAGGAAAATGAGGGGAGGAGGAGGGGGAGGAATGGGGCGAGGAGGAGGAGGAGTAGGAATGGGAATGGGATGAAGAGGAGAAGGAAAATGAAGGGGAGAAGGAGGAAGGGGAGGAATGGGAGTGGGGCGAGGAGGAGGAGGAGGAATGGGAATGGGACGAGGAGGGGGAGGAGGAAAATGAGAGGAGGAGGAGGGGGAGGAATGGGAATGGGGCGAGGAGGAATGGGAATGGGACGAGGAGGAGGAGGGGGAGGAATGGGAGTGGGGCGAGGAGGAGGAGGAATGGGAATGGGATGAAGAGGAGAAGGAAAATGAAGGGGAGAAGGAGGAAGGGGAGGAAAAGGAATGGGATGAGGAGGAGGAATGGGAATGGGATGAAGAGGAGGAAAATGAAGGGGAGGAGTAGGAGGAAAAGAAATTGGATGACGAGGAGGAGAAGGAGAGGAAAGATGAAGGTGGGAGGAGGAGAAGGAAGATGAAGGGGAGGATGAGGGTGGAGGACAAGGAATGGGATAAGGAGGAAAAGGAAAAGGAGGAAAAAAAGAAGTTGGGGGTAAAAAGGTTTCATTTTCTTTCGGAGGGCAGCAGAGTTGAGCACGATGGACATTGGAGGAGATTGACTGAGCTTGTAGGTAAACTTACGTTGGAGTACGACGATTTTGGAGGGTGGCTGACTTTGTGAAGGTACATCAACAGTGGAATAGGATCTTAGAGTTAGAATGCCTTTGGAGGTCCAATAAGTCAGGAGGAAATGTGTGACTTTGGAGTTAGAATGATTTTTAAAGGACACGTGTCTTCAAAGTATTACTGATTTTGACAGTTTGAAGGAAAAATCTTTTTGGAGGAATGATTGGATGATTATTGAGTATTTTTTGAAGGTAGACTAAAAGGAGGAAGATTAAATGGCTATTTAAACGAGCACTGAATTTGTAGATTTTGTATGTAGATTGAATTTGTAGGTTTTGTAGGTAGATTGAATTTGTAGGTTTTGTAGGTAGATTGAATTTGTAGGTTTTGTAGGTAGATTGACTTTGTAGGTTTTGTAGGTAGATTGACTTTGTAGGTTTTGTAGGTGGATTGAATTTGTAGGTTTTGTAGGTAGATTGAATTTGTAGGTTTTGTAGGTAGATTGAATTTGTAGGTTTTGTAGGTAGATTGACTTTGTAGGTTTTGTAGATAGATTGAATTTGTAGGTTTTGTAGGTAGATTGATTTTGTAGGTTTTGTAGGTAGATTGAATTTGAAGGAGAGCTAAGGACTAGAGCGTCTGTAGTCTTATGATTATCGTAAGCATTTCAAGATGATGTTTACGTTCATCGACTGGTGAATATAACATGACGTTGACGACCTTATTGATCCTGGCATATCGATTGTTGACGTTGTTAATGACCCTTAACTGTCTATCGTCGGTTGTGAGCTGACGTGGATGGTATGAATGACCCTGGCAGTCAGGACACGCGAAGCCTAAATAACCACCCAACAGGCCTTGGCGAATTTTGGAGGGGAGCTAACTTTTGGAGGGTTGGTGTCGACTGGAAGACGCTGAAATTCGAGTAAAACTTTTTTGTTTTTTGGAGGAGGAGGATGATGAACGTTGGAGGATGAATGGCTTTTACAGAGGACCGGCTTTTGAGGGTTGCCGTTTTTTGGAGGAGGGATCTTGTAAGATGCGTGATTTTGTAGGAAGCCTGAGCGAATTGTTTTATAATGTTTTTTTTTTTTTATTCTGTCCTGAAAGCATGTCACGTTTCTGAATCTGAATATTTCATATTCTATCTCTATTTCCGCGAAAGCCCTCACTGTGGCAGCTTCCCTCCAAACTGCCGCAGTTGAAGAATATACTGCAAGTTCAGTTGCATTTATGTATCTCTCCAAAACTCTTTGAAGTCTTTGAAGTTTTTTCCTCTCTGCCCTCCGCTCTCTCTCTCTCTCTCTCTCTCTCTCTCTCTCTCTCTCTCTCTCTCTCTCTCAGATTTCCTGCTCAATGTATCATTCTAAAAGTCATCATTCATAATTTCCTCCAAACTCCAATTGGATGTCATTGTTTGCCACGAACTCCAGGTATTTAGCTGACGCCATTTGTATTGCAGTTACCATCAACACCGTATTCCATATTGAGGTTGTCAGTTATAATTATTACTTATTTATATATGCATTTTTTTTGTACCATAAAACTCTATTTTACGTCCGAGGCTACAGTCACGAATCAAAGTGTCTCTTTGCCCACTTCATATGCCTTGGTTCAGCCCATTGACACCACGTCACCCCCTGTATACCACATTGCTCCAAACTCTTATACTCTCATCGCTTTATGATAGCCGTGTGTATCATCCATCACAGTATTGCAGGCTTTTCTTACCCCAGAACTTCTCTTTTCCCCACTTCTCTTTGCCCACTTCATATGCCTTGGTTCAGCCCATTGACTCCACGTCATCCCCTGTATACCACATTGCTCCAGACTCTTATACTCTCATCGCTTTATGATAGCCGTGTGCATCATCCATCACCGTATTGCAGGCTTTTCTTACCCCAGAACTTCTCTTTTCCCCACCTCTCCTTCACTGCTTACCACCTCTTCTCCTCCCTCTACCTCCCTCTCTTCCCTATGTGGACTGGGTTGAGCTGGGTTAGGTACGTCACCAGAGGCTGAGAGTGATGCGAGATTACCAGAGAAGATCTGGGCACTGACCAAGTCTTGGTTTGTGAAGTTGATGTTCGCTTTTGACTCAAACTTCAAACGTGAGTGAGTTTCATTTTTTTTTTTTCATTTTGGACAATAATAAAAGAAAGCCTTAGATCTTTGGCGAAGTTTCTACCGTAAAAACTTAATATCAGAAGATCAGATTAGAATGGAGTCTCTCTCTCTCTCTGTCTCTGTCTCTCTCTCTCTCTCTCTCTCTCTCTCTCTCTCTCTCTCTCTCTCTCTCTCTCGTCTCCCTGTTATCGAGCTGAGGAATTATTTAAAAGATGTGTGGGAACAATGCAAGTTATATTCGCATGTTGGACAGGCTGCTAAAGTGTCCCCAGTTGGTGATGTGGTCATCCCTTGAGCACGACGGTACGGCCCTTGGACATCGTAGCTTGGCCTTTGACCTGACCCCATGAAGTCAGGTTCGATGGCCGAGGAATTAGATCCAGTACTCGTACCGTCGTACTCCAGGGTTGTACCGTCGTACTCAGTGATCGTCCCGTCATGCTAAGGGGTCGTACCGTCGTGCTCAGGGGTCGTTCCGTCATGCTCAGGCGTCGTACCGTCGTGATCAGGGGGTCGTACCGTCGTGATCAGGGGGTCGTACCGTCGTGCCCAGGGATAGTAATGTACTTATGGGTCGTACCGTCATGCCCAAGGATCGTACCGTCGTGGATAGGTATCATGCCATCGTGCACAAAGGTCGTACCGTCGTGCGCTAGAGCCACGCCAGTCGTGCTCAAGGCATTAAGACGATCACTAACGAAGTGGAATGTGTCGCCTTTTTGGGGAGGTGGGAATTTCGAAACGTTTCGTCATCATGTTTCGAGACTTTCATCCACTGTGCACTCAACACACGTCGTAGATACCCACACAAAATAAATGCCTCTGGCGGAGTTAAAGCCGCGTGAGGAATGCTTCAAAGATAATGCTCCAAGATTCAGTGAAATAGTAATTGAAACGAATTGTGATATACCGGTGTGTAATGCATTAAAGACAGGCGTGCGAACGCGACATCATTATTGTATGAGAACGACGCGAGAGCTAAAAATATATAAATATAAAGTGGATTTCACGAAGAAAAAACGAGGATTAGTAAGAAAAAACTGTCATTCAGTCGCTAACGTTCTATCAGGGAGGGTGGGCGTTAATTATGGGGGTTTTAAGGGAGGGGGGTATGAGCGTCACGGCCCAGGAGGGGGGTATGAGCGTCACGGCCCAGGAGGGGGGTATGAGCGTCACGGCCCAAGAAATCGACCCTTTTTTTTGTAAGTTTTCGTCTCTTATTTTTGCATTGCGTTGTCTAGTACTTCACGTTTGTCCATGAAATTCAAACTTTTCCTCCCCGAAATGTTAGTACAGGTGTACTTTCTATGTAATTATTATTTTTTGTCTTTTTATTTATTTATTTATTATTACCCCAGGACCTGTTTATAAAAAAGATCCCCTGTGACACCCAGTACTTTTATTCTAGAGGCTCCTGCATTCCAAAGCGGCGCTATTTTCAGTAGCAGGGAAGTGTGGACTCCATCGGAACGAGAAGTTCCTTAAGGAGACTATATTCCCAGTGGTACAGCCTTTCCAATAGTTACTTTTCACTTGCGTGTAACCTCGATTAAGTGTACTTCGGTAACACAATGTCTTTCTTTCAAAATGGGATCTTGTATATATATATATATATATATATATATATATATATATATATATATATATATGTGTGTGTGTGTGTGTGTGTGTGTATTCCTATGGGTCCACGGGGAAAATGAAACACAATAAGTTCCCAAGTGCACTTTCGTGTAATAATCACATCATCAGGGGAAACACAAGAGAGAAATATAACAGTCACTTTATATATATATATATATATATATATATATATATATATATATATATATATATATATATGTATATATATATATATATGTGTGTGTGTGTGTGAGCGAGGTAGCGCAAGGAAGCAGACGAGGAATGGCCCAACCCACCCACATACACATGTCTATACATAAACACCCATACACGCATATATACATACATATACATTTCAGCGTATACATAACACATACATACACATATTCATACTCGCTGCCTTCATCAATTCTCGTCGCCACCCCGCCACACATGGACTAGTATCCCTCCCCCACGCACCCACCCACCTTATCATACGACATTATCTCTCTCTTACTACACTGAATGTCCCTGGCATTGCCACCCTAGTGGACAAGACTTATAGAATATTAACGTGTTGTTGTTAGCACTGAAGGAGGTAATGGGGACGTGTTTTTCGAGCAATGTATCACTATTAGTGACATTTTTTCTCTGCTAATCACATATAATGTCCATGTAGTTTCGCTTTGTTATCGTTCTCGGATATTTTTTTTTTTATCAATTATATGTAATGCTCTGTAGCTGTAATTATCTTAAATGGTTTATGATTATTGCGTTTATCTATAAGTAATATGTATATTGATTGATGTAGGGTTTTCAGCTGTGTGTGTGTGTGTGTGTGTGTATATATATATATATATATATATATATATATATATATACACTACCTGTCTCTTCCTCCTTCTCATCTTGGTTACATCTTACGCGCATCCAAACACCCCATTCTAAGCCTTCGAGGAAGATGGGCTTGGCTCCTGTCCCACCCTCTATTCCCGCTGACGGAACTGTTGTCGTTGCCAGTTTGGTGTCCGCTCATCTGCCTGTCCTCCGCCGTGGTTTCTCGGTCGATCCGTCCGTCGAATTTTCCTCATCTGTTCGCTTTTTCTTCCTGTTGCGGCCCCATGTGTCTGTTGTCAGTCCATCGTCGGTGTATCGTCCGTCCGTCGTCCATGTATCGTCCAATTGTATTCTCTCCGTTTGTCGTCCGTGTATCGTCCGTCTGTCTTCAATCCGTCCGTCGTCCGGTCGGTCTTCATCATCCATCCGTCTGTCCGTCAGGCCGTTGTCGTCCGTAACGTCTTGCCATCCATAACTGTCCGTCGAATCGATTTGACATTGGGCATTGATAATTGCCAGGATGGTGCCTCTTCCTCCTCCTCCTCTCCTCTCCTCTTCTCTCTTCTCTCCCCTTCCTCTTCCGCTCCTCTCTCCCCTTCCTCCTCCGCCTCCTCCTCGCTCCCCTTCCTCCTCCTCCCCCCCCCCTCCTCCTCCTCCTCTCCTCTCCTCTCCTCTCCTCCTCCTCCTTCCCTCCTCCTCCTCCTCCTCCTCCTTCCTTCCTTCTCTTCCTCCTCTTCCTCACATTGAAAACAGTTGCCGGCTTGATATGGAGAGAAAAAGATCATCATGGAGGGAGTGAAACTTAAGAGAGACGTAACGAATAAGCAGTGAGAGGGTAGACAGACAGTGTGGTGGTAGGAGGTGCTGTAGTAGTAGTAGCAGTAATGAGGGAACGTCAGGACTGCAGGCAGAGTTGTGTTGACAGGTGCTGGAGTAGTGAGGGAGCGTCGGGTGTCCAGAGTGGGGTGATGGCGGCCGAAGGAATGAAAAAAAAGGGATGTTACTGCGTGACCGACATAAAGAGAAACTGGCTGTACCATCGGGTCGGTGACAAAGACTTCGGCTTGGATCTTGTTCAAAAAGGGGTTAGGATGACTGCTGAGGCTGGGAGTAGCGCAGCGTCTCAAGATGGAGATTATGGAAGTCGAGGAGAGGCCGGGCATGACTTCGACAAAGGGTAAACCGTAGGGTGAAGGCAAGATAAGAAGGACTTCGTGAAAGAAAGCCACATTAACAGAAACTATGTCTGGTGGGTCCCGATATGTGATGAGTCCTAGAGAGATTCTTAGGGCTATATAGATAGTCCAGAATCACTGGGATTGGAAGAGTCTGACTTAGGAGGGCTGTAGTTGAGGGTTAACTTGTTCGACTTCTTTGCTGAGGTCTTGATAATCTTATCTATTTGATATAAGAGTGAGACTATCTCCAGTGAGCTCCAGCTGCAAGGTTAGACTTAAAAGATGTGGCACTATCGCCGTGTGCGAGCCGATGAATTGAGAGGCTTCTTGAAGAAAGGAAGAAAAAAATGTGAACGTAATGTTTTTTTTCGGTATCCCAAAACCATTGATATATAAGGAAACGTTCCAAGTTATCCCATGACCAATAGTATATAAGGAAACGTTCCAGATTACCCAAGACCGATAGTGTATCAGGAAATATCCCAAATTATCCCAAGATCAATATATATATATATAAGGAAACGTTCCAGATTACCCAAGAGCAATGATATATAAGGAAACGTTCCAGATTATCCTAAGACCTGCGTCGTGTTGCGGTTATTATAACGCCATTAGTATATCAGAACACATTCCAGGTTTTCCTTAGACAATTAATCTGTTAAGAAACGTTCCAGGTTATCCTCAGACCATTGGTGTATAAGAAACACGGTCCAATTGACGACAGTACTGATGGAGAAACGGATTCACCTTTTTCTTTACAAATACTACAGTTGGATAAGGAAGAGAATGTCCAGAGGATAAGAAGGAATAGAGAGGCGTAGAAAAGGACTTCGACAGGGGGAACTTCAGGCCCGTCTCTGTCTAAAGGTGTTTGAGATATCTGGAGGAGAAAAGATAGAAAAGCTGGAGTTAATGAGAGCAAAGTCGATGTGCTGAATGAACAGAGGAAGGTGGTGGGCTTGGAGAATGGGCGAGTCAAAACCCGTTTATTATATTTGAGATGAACCTGTTCCTCTAGCCTTTTTTTTCCTTCCCATTCCATGAGTTTAGTGATAACTGAAGCTGGATATATATATATATATATATATATATATATATATATATATATATATATATATATATATATATATATATACACCTGTTGTTAGATGGTGGAGACGGATGGCCAATTTTCCGGCATGGGTTTTATAGCAGGAACTTTACCCAGGATATGGGTAAAGTTGTGATAGGAAACGAAAAATTCGAAGGCTCTTGGAAGGGGCTTGGGGTTAATCCTGAAGTGCAGCTCTTCGTAACTACCGGATGAATATCATCCTGACGAAGAGGTAGCTTACGGCGGGGTCCTTGTGTTACAGTCCAGGCGGAACACTTCATAAGTAGTAAATAGGATGAACCATGATGACTGGGATGGTGAGAGAGAGCGGAAGTGTGGACAATACAGACCCAGACGAAATCCGTCTTTTTTTTTTTTTTTTTTGCTTTTCATTTTTCTTTTTAATGGTCCAAACACGGACAAAAGACATCATCAAGACCACTCCCTAAAGAGGAAAGGAAAAAATAAAACGGAAAAGGATGGAACGGAAAAAACGGGAAAAGATTAAGGTATAGAATTTTTGAAGGGTGTAGAGGAGAACCTCCTCTTTTTTTGTAAGAGGAAGAGTTTATAGCTTTTAGGAAATACAAATGCTTCGTTATGAGAGAAAAGCACTTTGCGAAAGACTGTGAAGACGGGAGAGGCGAATTGTGTGGCCTGAGCCAGGTACTCATTCTATCGACCAACCCCTAGGGGGTGGATGAACAGCTGGGTTGACTGTCGACCGACTGCCGCAAACCAGATTCGAACCTATGCTCTCGACCCTGGGAAGCCGGCCCGTGAGTGCGTCACGGTCAGGAACGCTAACAGCTACACCTCGGGAGTTCATGACTTGCCCATGACTGAGTTGTAGTGAGTGAGGAGAGCACGACTCAGTATGGCTGTAGCTGAGGGGAGGAAAATACCTCAAGAGAGGGAAGCTCGAGGAACAACACAGGACTACGATGGGGGGGTGATCAACACGTTACAGTTTGACAACATATTCTGGTTAGTTAATGCGTACAGTGAATAGACTCAGTACCTTGTCATTGTTGTTCGGAGACGAAGAAACATGACATCTCCGTAATTACAAGTAGACTTAGATTGATAGTGTTCATTTGTTGCAAACTAATTAAGAAGAAAGCAGAGAGAGAGAGTATGAAATGTACTCAGTGATATAAACCATTATACCAATGAGTCATTCTGTACCCAGGTAGCAAATGGATGACGAATATTCTGTAACCAGACAACGTATTATGGATGAAGAATATTTGTAACCTGATGACATATAGATGAGGAATTTTCTGTACCCAGATAAGCATAGTCTTTACCCAAAAAAACGTATGGATGAGACATTTTCCATGACCATACATGTGATGAGGAATATTCTGTACCTGAATAGCATATAGATGAAGAATATTCCGTACCCAGACATCTAATATTGGTGAGAAATTTTTCATACCCAGACAACAAAGGGATGAGGAATATTTTGTGTGCAGGCAGCATATAGAAGAGAAATATTCCGTTCTTAGAGAGCATATAAAAGAGGAATAAAGGTGACTGTTCAGATTACAGAGGCATAAGTTTGTTGAGTACTCCTGGGAAATATTATGGGAGGGTATTGATTGAGAGGGTCAAGGCATGTACAGAGTATCAGACCGGGGAAGAGCACGTGGTTTCAGAAGTGATTGAGGATGTGAGGATCAAGTGTTTGCTTTGAAGAATGTATGTGAGAAATACTTAGAAAAACAGATGGGTTTGTATGTAGCATTTATGGATCTGGAAAAAGCATATGACAGGGTTGATAGGGATGCTTTATGGAAGGTTTTAAGAATATATGGTGTGGGAGGTAAGTTGCTAGAAGTAGTGAAAAGTTTTTATCAAGGATGTAAGGCATGTTTACGAGTAGGAAGAGAGGAAAGTGATTGGTTCCCAGTGAATGTCGGTTTGCGGCAGGGGTGCGTGATGTCTCCATGGTTGTTTAATTTGTTTACGGATGGGATGGTTAGGAGGTGAATGCAAGAGTTTTGGAGAAAGGGGCAAGTATGCAGTCTGTTGTGGATGAGAGGGCTTGGGAAGTGAGTCAGTTGTTGTTTGTTGATGTTACAGCGCTGGTGGTTGATTCGTGTGAGAAACTGCAGAAGTTGGTGACTGAGTTTGGTAAAGGTTGTGAAAGAAGAAAGCTGAGAGTAAATGTGAATAAGAGCAAAGCTATTAGGTTTAGTGAGGTTGTGGGACAAGTTAATTGGGAGGTAAGTTTGAATGGAGAAATACTGGAGGAAGTCAAGTGTTTTAGATAGCTGGGTGTGGACTTAGCAGCGGATGAAACCATGAAATCGGAAGTGGGTCACAGGATGGGGGAGGGAGCAAAGGTTCTGGAAGCGTTGAAGAATGTGTGGAAGGCGAGAACTTTATCGCAGAGAGCAAAAATGGGTATGTTTGAAGGAATAGTGGTTCCAACAGTTATATAGTTGAGGTATGGGCTATAGATAGGGTTGTGCGGAGGAGGGAGGAGGATGGATGTGTTGGAAATGAGATGTTTGAGGGCAATATGTGGTGTGAGATGGTTTGATCAAGTAAGTAATGAAAGGGTAAGAGAGATGTGTGGTAATAAAAAGAGTGTGGTTGAGAGAGCAGAAGAGGGTGTGTTGAAATGGTTTGGACACATGGAGAGAATGAGTGAGGAAAGACTGACGAAGAGGATATATATGTCAGAGGTGGAAGTAAGAAGGAGAAGCGGGAGACCAAACTGGGGGGGGGGGGGGGGGAATGGAGTGAAAAAGATTTTGAGCGATCGGGGCCTGATCTTATAGGAGTGTGAAAGGCGTGCAAGGAATAGAGTGAATTAGAACGATGTAGTATACCAGGGTCGACGTGCTTTCAATGGATTGAACCAGGGCATGTGAAGCGTCTGGGGTGAACCATGGAAAGTTCTGTGGGGCCTGGATGTGGAAAAGGAGCTGTGTTTTGGTGCATTACACATGACAGCTAGAGACTGAGTGTGAACGAATTTGTATATATGTATATGTCTGTGTGTGTATATGTATGTATACGCTGAAATGTATATGTATGTATTTGTGCGTGTGTGGACGTTTATGTGTATACATGTTTATGTGGGTGGATGAGTTGGGCCATTCCTCATCTGTTTCCTTGTCCTAGCTCGCTAATGCGGGAGACGGCGATTGAATATGATAATTATAATGATAATGATGATAATAATAATAATAATAATAATAATAATAATAATAATAATAATAATAATGATAATAAGAATAATGATAATAATAATAATGATAATAATGATATTAGTAATAATAATGATATTAATGTTAATAGTGATGATAATAATGAAAGGAATATTCCGTACCCATACAACATATGGATGAGGAATATTCCATACCGAGACATCATATAGACGAGGAATATTCTGTACCCAGACAACATATGGATGAGGAATATTTCGTACCCAAACAACGTATAAATGACGAATATTTTTCACTTAAGTCTACATTGGACACAAGTTCATCACCGTTTTACTAATTTATCAACTCTCTCTAAATTATGTCAGCTTTCCAAGCGTAAGCTGCCGCAAGTATTAAGCTTTGGGGTTATGCTGCAGCACAGAGGATAAGTGTTTAAACAGGTGGAAGAAAAAAAGAAATCATTACCTTTACTAAATATGGTACTGATATTTCTCTTTCAATCAAAATGGAGCTCAAAGAGGTCACATAAAGCACCTGCCTGGAAAGAGAACTTAGACAATCCTCTTGAAGCAATGCCTGGAAAGAGAGGCCAATATGGTTCTTTAACCATATGCCTGGAAAGAGAGGACTAACAGGGCTCTTTAACCATATGCCTGGAAAGAGAGGACAAACATGGTTCTTTAACCATATGCCTGGAAAGATAGGACTAACATGGTTCTTTAACCATATGCCTGGAAAGAGAGGACTAGCATGGTTCTTTAACCATATGCCTGGAAAGAGAGGACTAACATGGTTCTTTAACCATATGCCTGGAAAGAGAGGACTAGCATGGTTCTTTAACCATATGCCTGGAAAGAGTGGACAAACATGGTTCTTTAACCATATGCCTGGAAAGAGAGGACAAACATGGTTCTTGAATCATTTGTCTGGAAAGAGAGGACTAACATGGTTCTTTAACCATATGCCTGGAAAGAGTGGACAAACATGGTTCTTTAACCATATGTCTGGAAAGAGAGGACTAACATGGTTCTTTAACCATATGCCTGGAAAGAGTGGACAAACATGGTTCTTTAACCATATGCCTGGAAAGAGAGGACAAACATGGCTCTTGAATCATTTGTCTGGAAAGAGAAGTCTAAGATGGCTGTCGAAGCAAATGTCTGGAAAGAGTTCACAGAGGGGCTCTTGAAGCATTTGTCTCGAGGGGAAGTTCAGATACGGCTCTCGAAGCATGCGACTGGAAAAAAAAGAGAAAAACCTGAGAGAATGCTCTTGAAACAATGTCTGGAAGGAGAGGACAAAGAAGCGTCTTGAAGCTTATGTCTGGAAAAAGAATTCTTTTAGAGGACTGGTGAAACAAATGTCGGGAAAGAGCTCGGAAAGGGCTCTTGAAGCATGCATCTGGAAGGAAAGCTCTAAGAGAGCTCTTGAAATTTATGTCTTGAGAAATAAAAAGAAAGACTTGAAAGGCTTCCTACGCCACTGCCATAGGATTTTTAACTTTAGTTAACCCTAGATTTTTTATTGTTAACATTTTAAGCACTTCCAGTATTTTGTACATCACTGTTGCGCGATGGGCAGTGGTTATCTCTAGAGATGTGCTCTCGTAAGACAGATCACACCTGTGATTAATGGTCCTTTCGGAAGGGTCTTAAACCTTTTTAATCAGTGGTCCTTTTCGGAAGTTTTAGAATCTTCTTTATCGGTGGTCTTCCTGGATCTTTTCACCCAGTGGTCTTTTCAGAAGGGTCTTCGATTACCTTTAATCAAAGGTTCTCGAAAGGTCTTCGATCTTTTTAACCAGTGTTCCTTTCGGAAGGGCCTTGGATCTTTATAATCTCTTCCTATATCTAGATTGTGTGTGTGTGTGTGTGTGTGTGTGTGTGTGTTTCTGAGACAGTTCCTGTAGACCCGACATTGTTATTTTTCATTGTCTCTTCGATAGCCATCCGGATAATATCCTGGCTCACCTCGTTGACCAGATAACCATCCAGCTCTTCTTGCGCGACCCGTAGATACATTATTCCTGGAGGGGCAGAGTTGCCTTTAATACCAGCTACGAACTCATACCAAGCGTGATTCAGCTGGTAGAAAGAGCTAGTGCAACACCTCTGAATATAGACATCATATTGGCCTCTGAACATGTGTTCTGCACTGTGGAATGTGACTGGAGAGAGCTACAGTGTGTGTGTGTGTGTGTGTGTGTGTGTGTGTGTGTGTGTTTCCAGTTTACCTTGACCTCCAAGAGAACTTGGCACATCGCGATAGCATTTTTGGACCTCGTGTTAGCATGGGTGAGGAGGAGCTTTCTGCACGCAACAAGAACACATCCTCCCCTCCTTTATGACCACATTGTGAACAGTAGAACAGAAGAAAAAGCCACGTCGATATTCTTTCTTTTTTTTCGTCGAAGGCTTAGAATCTCACTCAGACCTGAAATGTCATGAGAAATAAGATTAAAGTCTGTGTTAAGACTTGCCCTTTCTATCTATTGACGTAAAGGAACATTCGAATTTTAAATTACGTTCCCAAGCACAGCAGCTCACAGTTCTCAACCTGAAGCTAAGACTTTCTGTTAAATTCCCCCATTTAGTAACGATCCTTTATTCCCCTTAACCAATAAATGTATTCAGATATCCGTCGTTACCAGCAAATCTGTTTAAATCCCTCGTGATCTCCAAATGTGTGTAAATATCTTTGCATATCTGCATATCTTTGAATATCTCCCATGCCTAGTGAGTGTTTAAATCCCTCATGGTTAGCAAGTGGGCGTTTAAATCCCCTATTGATAAGCAGTTGAGTGTTAAGATACCACAGTGTTAAGCAAGTGAGTGTTTGGATCCCACAGTGTTAAGGGATTGTGTGTTTAGATCCCCTATGGTAAGAGAGTGTTTAGATCCCACAGTGTTAAGTGAGTGAGTGTTTAGTTCCCACAGTGTCAAGCAAGTGAGTGTTTAGATCCCCTATGGTAAGCAAGTGAGTGTTTGAGTTCCCCTATGACATGCAAGAGAGTGTTTAACTCCCTTATGACCAACAAATGTTTAAATCCTCTGTGGCTGGCAAAATGGTACTTAATTCCCCCATAGCACACAACTAGGTGTTTAAATCCCAAGGACTAGCAGTTCAACTTTTAAATCCTTTATGACCAGGAAATGGGTGTTTAAATCCCCCTTTACCAGCAAATTTGAATAATTTTACTGTGATCGTTTAAATCCTCCATGACCAACAATCGTGTTTAATTCCGCCACGACCAGCAAAATGCGTTTAAATCCTCCATGACTAGTGTATATATATATATATATATATATATATATATATATATATATATATATATATATATATATATATATATATATATATATATATATATATATATTTCTTTTTCTTTTAAACTATTCGCCATTTCCCGCGTTAGCGAGGTAGCGTTAAGAACAGAGGACTGGGCCTTTGTGGAATATCCTCACCTGGCCCCCCCCCCTCTGTTCCTTCTTTTGGAAAAATTAAAAAAAAAAGAAAAAAAAGAGAGGGGAGGATTTCCAGCCTCCCGCTCCCTTCTCTTTTAGTCGCCTTTACGACACGCAGGGAATACGTGGGAAGTATTCTTAATCCCCTATCCCCAGGGATGATATATATATATATATATATATATATATATATATATATATATATATATATATATATATATATATATATATATATATCCTGTGACCATCAAATATTTGAATCCCTCATGACCAACAAATGCATTTAAATCCCTGTAACCAGTAAGTGGGTGTTTAAATCCCCCATGACCAACAGGAGGAGTTGACCATATCCACACACGATATCTAGAGACTTATACTGTAAACTCACTGGGCAAATTAGCACTACGTCACTTGCCATTATGGTATGGTGCACATGCACAGGCTACAGTCACAGGTACTCTAGCCATTGGGTTATTGTGCAGTGGCTCTGGCCATTTAGTTACGGAGCAATGGCTCAGGCAATATAGTCACTGGGTAGTGGCTATGGCCATTTGGTTACAGTGCTTTTACTCAGGCCATTTGGTTACAGTGCAGTGGCTCTGGCAATATAGTCACAAGGTAGTGGCTATGGCCATTTGGTTACAGTGCAATGGCTCTGGCAACATAGTCACAAGGTAGTGGCTATGGCCATTTGGTTGCAGTGCAGTGGCTCCGGCCATTTGGTTGCAGTTCATTGGCTCTGGCCATCTGGTTACAGTGCATTGGCTCTGGCCATTCGGTTACAGTGCAATGGCTCCGTCCATTTGGTTACAGGGCAGCGGCCTAGGTCATTTGGTTACAGTACAGTAGCTCTGGCCATTTGGTTACAGGACAATGGCTCTGACCATTTGGCTACAGTGCAGTAGCTCTGGCCATTTGGTTACAGGACAATGGCTCTGACCATTTGGCTACAGTGCAGTGGCTCTGGCCATTTGGTTACAGGGCAGTGGCTCTGACCATTTGGCTACAGTGCAGTAGCTCTGACCATTTGGTTACAGGGCAGTGGCTCTGACCATTTGGTTACAGTGCAGTGGCTCTGGCCATTTGGTTATAGGGTAGTGGCTCTGGCCATTTGGTTACAGGGTAGTGGTTCTGGCCATTAGAAGTTAAAGTGATTAACGGCCTCTTGGGAGACAGTAATCGTAACGTGACCTTTATACTGCAGATTAGCGTGAACATCATGTCACTCTAGATCCGACCATTAGCCACCTTAGAGCCGACCACAAGTCCCTCTAGAGCCGACCATTAGCCACCTTAGAGCCGACCACAAGTCACTCTAGATCCGACCATTAGCCACCTTAGAGCCGACCACAAGTCACTCTCGAGCCGACCATTAGCCACCTTAGAGCCGACCACAAGTCCCTCTAGAGCCGACCATTAGCCACCTTAGAGCCGACCACAAGTTACTCTAAAGCCGACCATTAGCCGCCTTAGAGCCGACCACAAGTTACTCTAGATCTGACCATTAGCCACCTTAGAGCCGACCATAAGTCACCAAAGCCGACCAATAGCCACCTAAGAACCGACCACAAGTTATTCTAGCGCCAATCATTAGCCGCCTTAGAGCCGACCACAAGTCACTTTAGATCTGACCATTAGCCACCTTAGAGCCGACCACAAGTCACTCTCGAGCCGACCATTAGCCACCTTAGAGCCGACCACAAGTCACTCTAGATCTGACCATTAGCCATCTTAGAGCCGACCACAAGTCACTCTCGAGCCGACCATTAGCCACCTTAGAGCCGACCATAAGTCACTCTAGAGCCGACCGTTAGCCACCTTAAAGACGATCACAGGTCGCTCTAGAGCTGACCATTAGCCACTTTAGAGCCGACCATAAGTCACTCTAGAGCCGAACGTTAGCCACGCAAAATCCGACCATTATCCGTCCTAGATTCGACCATTAGCCACCAGGCAGCCGACCATAAGACATCATAGTGCCTCCCATTAGGCACCTTAGAGCCGACCATCTCTAGAACCGTCATTTACAACCAAGAATAAACCCTCACCAGTAAAAGACTCAGACGTTCCATGAACCTTCATCAGTATATAGGACTCGCATGTTCTTTGAACCTCCAACACTATATAAGACTCCGACGTTCCTTCATCTGTAACTGGGTTTTCGTATTAACATATGGCTGATCCTTGACGTAATCGTGCATGCAGAACCTTGAATTCAGCAATCGTAGAAAAAATACATTACCTTGATTACATTGCCCGAATTTCAGCATGCATGACTGAAGTAACTATTCTAAATGTATCGCCTTAGTTTAACGTGCATGACTGAAATATATTATCCTGGATACGTCGCCTTAAATTCGTCATGCATACTTGAAATACTTTGCCTTAAACTCGAGTATGCTTAGCTGATGGGCACTCCCTTAAACTCAGTATGCTTAGCTGATTGGCACTCCCTTAAATACATGGCCCTGTCAGCATGCATAGCTGATGTATACTCCCCTTAATGTAGCATGCATTACCCTGGATAGTCTTCGTCTTTGATTTAGTGAGGGTATTAGAGGATGCGATAAGAGTCATCAAGGCAGTGTATGAAGTGAGGAATATTATTATGACGAGAGCAAGACATCGCATTACTCAAGGGAAACTCAGGTAAAATATGGTATCGAGTTAGTCATTTTTAATTCCATGTCATATGTTTGATGATCGATGTTTGTATGGCAGGTGTGTGAACTAGACTGCTGGTAGGATGTATTCAGTAATGTATATACATATACTGGTAAGATAGTATTTCTATACATACATGACGCCTCTTATGTCCCATATGATTTGGTGGTCAGAGCCCAACACGGAGGAAGAACTACGCAGTAATTGACGCAATGATTGACACACAGTGAAAACAAAGGGACGTAGAATTAGCGTATGAGGGGGAAATCATTATCAATACGAGAGAAGGGAAGAAATGAAGATTACCTGTAGCACGGGAAAGGAATTTATGTTTGTGTTCACATGTAGGTGCTGAGGTCAGACAACATGTTGGGAGGGAGAGTGTGAGGCACAGCCGACAGGAGGGATGGAGGCAAGATGGGAGGAAATAGTGAGGCAGAATGGTGCATTGGTCACAGGCTGTTAGGGTCGATTGTCACAAGATAACGACCTTTACATTTTACGGGAACGACCTGCGAGATGGCGACTAAGACCTCTGCTGCTATAGATCACAAGAGACAAAAAGCTTAAGCATACTTGAGAGCTATGATGACTGATGGGCGTGGTGCTGTGAGGAAGACCATGAGGGACGTGGGTAGAGGCTGGAAACTCTCCAGACAGAAGCAGAGAGGGTTGGAGATGGAGGTGGCCGGGACGAAGGGTGAGGACGAGTGTATTGTGAAAGACCAGCGGAATTCAGGAGTAGAGGACCATAGACGACGGAGGTGAACAGAGAGAGAGAGAGAGAGAGAGAGAGAGAGAGAGAGAGAGAGAGAGAGAGAGAGAGAGAGAGAAGGACGTGTAGGGTTGGAAGACTATATAGAAAAAACATGAAATAGAATATGTGTGAGGACAAAAATATATATATATAGATGAACAGCCAACCCCTCACTGTGGATGGAATAATGAGGCAAAAGAAGATTAGTGGAGGATTGGCGATTCCGTTGTGGAAGTAGATGATTATCCGGATCAGTGGTTCGGTTCTTTGCAAGCGCGGGGCATGATAAATGTGCAGTTTCCTGGCTTGTACCACAACGGATGGACGAATACCTTCGCTTCAAGGCTCTCTGCCACTGACGCTGTTTGTGCATTATTGTTGATACAATTGTGCAGGTGTTTGTCTTGGGTTATGTCAGTGTTACTGTATTCCTCTACATGTGTTTCTCTCACAGTTATTTGATTGCTCTTATATTCCTTCTACAGCAAGTTGTCCAATTCTGATCTCCTGCCATCACAAATAGCCTCAGAAGGACCCAGTGGTCTGTTGTCACTTGCAGCTGCATTGCCTGTATATTTTCTACTACTAAGGTGAATACGTAGTTGGGACTACGTTGGCACGACTGGGAGATTTTTTATTAGTATCTCGGGTGCTGTGAGCCAGAGAGAGTCGATGTTAGAACGTGATGAGGCCAAGTTGTTAAAACCAGCTGTTATTGTTTGCCTCATCGTGATGTGTGAGGTAATTCGCAATCTGCTGTCGTCTGGCATGACGGAGGAACCAGAGCGAATCTCTGGTGGTTACATGGGAATACATAAGGAACAGAAGACTTAATGGTGTATGATAAGGTTATTGTTTGGGGGGGACAGTACACGGAAGTACATAAGAAAGAGATGACAGAAGACGTGATAGTCTGTGATATGGTTATCGGATGGAGGACATCACACGGGCACACACGAGAAAGCCAGATAACAGAAGGCATGATGGTCCATGGCGTGGGTAGATGCTGGAGGACAGTACGTAGGAGTGCACGATGAACAGATAACATGAGGCCTGATGGTCCATGACCAGATTATCTGCTGGAGGATCGTACTTAGGGGTATATGAGAGAGCCAGATAACAGACTTTAATCGTCCGTGACAAAGGTTGTCTGCTCGGATACAACCCACGGGAGGACGGAAAAAAAAAGCCAAATAACAGACAACTTCATGGTGTATCACGAACTCATCTGCTGGGGAGTAGTAGATAGAATTATATGGAAATACCAGACAACAAAAGACTTGATAGTTTAAGATGTAGTTACCAACTGGAGGACAGTATATGGGAAAGCCAGAGAATAGAAGACCTGATAGAGAACAGTAATTGTAACAGTATCCTGTATTCCCAAAGCTACACAGATGGAGACAGGATAGCAAATCTCAAGGACTGTTGAATGAATTAGAGTGAGACGTAATTAATATCACTGGAGTATTAGTAGGTATTATGAATCTGTCCTCTCTGGTGACAATATGAGCATCGAGAGCCCATGTGTTTGACTTGCACAACGCATTGAAATGCCATAGCGACGGTGGCTTTTGTTTGGTATTTCTCTTTTTTTCTTAAGACGGAGACATGAGCGATAATCAGACGATCCCAGAGTGGAGGAGGAGAGGCTGAAGTGGTAGACAGCATGAGAGTAAAGGTCAAAAGCATGAGACATCTCTCCAGGGAAGGTCACAGATGTCACCTGGGTTATGTAAGGACAGCCTCTGTGGCATCATTGATAATATCTCTCTGTCTGTCACTTCTACCAAGTGGAATGAAGGAGCCACAAATTAATTATCGTTGATATTATCTGAATTGTATGTATATATTCGAGTGTGTGTGAGGGAGACCAGGGAAACGACATCGTCCCTAACCTGTCGCCAGAATCACACCTTAGGAGAGTTGTTAAGGAGTCCAACTGTCTGATAGCAAATATTGGAACAGCCCTTACGTTCATAGATAGGGAAATATTCAGCAATCTAGTCATGCCCTACTGAAGACCCGGCAATACAATGTGCTTCTCAAGTTTGGCCACCGCACACTAAATGCATACAGAGTTAGTAGAGAAGGTGCAGAGGAGAGTGCCAAAGATGGTGACGGAATTAAGAGTGCTGAGTTTACAGGGAAAGGCTAGAAGTATTAGATATGCCCACCATGAAAGAGAGAAGAGTGAAGGGCAACCTAATCACAACCTTTAGGTTTTTAAACTAGATTGATGACGTAGACAGTGAAGAGCCCTTCGAAAGATGGAGAAACAGAATAACCAGTGGCCATAGCGTGAAGTTCAGCAAGAGACTTGTCAAAGAATAAAGACGTAAAGAAGTAGTGTGATATTGAGCGGTGGACGAATAGAATAAAATGCATGAGGATATGGTGGATGTGGACAGTATACAGAATTATAAGAAGCTATTTAATGGTAAAGATTTGGTTAAGAGATTGGGGGGAGGCTCCACAAGAGTAATGCTCTCCACGCGTACGATGCAAATAAGTTATTACACAACTAACACAGTAGATGGGAATCAAAACACAGATATGATCTCGGTTCTGGTGACTGATAAAGTCAGAGAGGAAAAGCAATCCGTTGGATTTGCTTTGGATTAAATGCGGTGTTTGTGTGTTACGTGTTGCATTGATGTCATATCTGAGTTGTGCAGGACGAGACTTGAGTTAGTGAGGTATATGTTTATTTGTGTCTTATTTGTAGTCAGTTATTTCAGTTATTATTATCATTCGTAGTAGTAGTAGTAGTTGTAGTATTGTTATAATCTTTAATATTTCTGTGTTGGTAATGTAGCAGTTGAGACTACGACTGGGGTAGTGTAAATATGTGAGTGAAAATAATGAGCAATTTGCGGAGTTGTGTGTTAAGAAAATGACTGGTTATCGGGAATTTCTGATTTGAAAATAAGGGACATATATAAGCCTGCGTGGGTGAAAAGGGTAGATGGTAATTGGAGGTTATTAGATTATTATTTATACGATAATTGTTAGGCGTGCAAAAGAGAAACTCTTGGATGTGAATGTGCAGAGAAGGCCAGCTGGTGGGATGTCTAATGACTGTGTGGTGGAGTCGAGGGTGAAACTTTGTAAAAGATTTAGGAAAAGAGGAAACGATATGGGTGGGAAGAGAGAAGTTAGAATTAGTGAGCTTGGGTAATATAAGACTTGTGTGAAGAGATCCAAGGAGAGATTGAGTGGAAAATAGCTAAAGGTGAGAGTAAACGAGACTAGGGAAGTGGGCAAGGAAAAGAGAGGTGTACTGACGGTACTTAACAAGGAAGGAGTGCCAGTGATTGGGAAATGTACAAGACAAAGCGGCCGGTAAGTGAAGAGGAATGTGCAGATGCTTGAAAAGAGGGTAAATGAGAGTTGGGATGAGCGAATATCAAGGGAGAATGAGAAAATATTTTAGAAGGAGATTAATAACGTGAGGGGAACAGAAGAACAAATGGGAGTACCAGTGAAGAGGGTGGATGTGGAGAGAAGTGGTAGGCGATGCGTAAGATGAAGTGTCGCTGGAGTGGATGGGATAACAGTTGAATATCTGAAGAAAGGGGTCGACTACTACTACTACTACTACTACTACTACTACTACTACTACTACTTCTACTTCTACTACTACTACTGCTATTACTACTACTGCTATTACTACTACTGCTACTACTCCTGCTACTACTACTACTTATGCTACTACTGCTACTACCACCACTACTACTACTACTACTACTACTACTACTGCTACTACTACTACTTCTACAACTATTACTTCTACTACTACTACTACTACTACTACTACTGCTACTACTACTACTACTACTTCTACAACTATTACTTCTACTACTATTACTTCTACTACTACTACTACTGCTACTACTACTACAACTACTACTACTACTACTACTACTACTACTACTACCACCACTACTTCTACTATTACTACTACTACTTCTACTGCTACTATTACTGCTACTACTTTTACTACTACTACTGTTATTATTTTTATTATTTCTGTTATTATTATCATTATTATTATTATTATTGTTATTATTATTATTATCATTATTATCTTTGTTATCAGTGTGCTTATCCCTTTTCTAAATCAGACTGTGAGAGCAACGCGGAGCCCCTCCAAACGCCTAAGACTTCAGGACAAGAGGGTCAGGGGGACGAACATGACTGCACTGGTTATTGGCGAGGACTTCCTGTCTCTCCTCAGGTGAGCTGGTGGCTGGTGGTAGGACTGGTAGACAATGCGTTTGATATTGTATACAGCTTCCCCAAGTGCTCCTTATGCTCGGGTTCGAGAATTATCGGGTACGATGGTGCCATATTCCACACACCTGTACTCTCAGTGAGGTCTACTTGTACCCTAGTGGGCCAACGGGGCACAGCAGAGAAGGGAAGGAGGAGGAGGAGGAGGACATGTAAGCACTTAAGGATTGTCTAGCGTGGGGGATGATAGGGAAGTGAGAGGCATCGGGTGTGTGTGTGTGTGTGTAGTTACGAGACACAAGGTTCGAGCGGGAGGAACCTTCTCCTCGACCATCTCATGACAGTTCCTCCTCCGTCGCCTCTCGACCCATGACGGTGAACCGGGTGTCAGTATCAACCTTGCGCATACATATTTCTGCCCTTGTATATAGTTGCTTTCCCCTATAGGGACGTAACGTCTTCTTTAAACATATATTCGCACATGTCTCCGTAGACTTAGCTCAGGTAGTTGCGTATTTCTACCTCAAATAAACGTATTTCCAACCCTATTTCGGACTATCTCAGCTACTTAAATATGACATTTGCATTTAAACGTTTGTCCCACACGTTTGGAACGTTTCTTCTTTCGTAAAGATGGACACGTCTCTCCCCTGCATGTCCGAATTTCTTGCCCTGCCCAGTCATTTCTTCTTCTGGTCAGCAGCTGTCTCGTCTTTTAGACGCGTCTCCTTCCCCTCTGTCTGTCTATATGGGTCCCCCCAAGCGTACGAACCCATTCTCTACACGTCTTCATTTTCCTTCCCGTCTTCCATTATATGAATCATTGCCCTACGAACATGCTCTTGTCATTCAGAAGTCCACGCACGTACTTCTTATAGATACATGTCATCACTACAGTCGAGCAGCTAGCTGTTCGTAACGTCCGAGAGGTTCATTAAATGCAGAGAGCAAACGAGGGTGGCAGTCTCCAGCACCGTGGCTAATTCGGTCATTACGACCGGACCGTTCTCAGCATTTGGAGCCTAATTAAGAAAGTTCTCCGGGCCAGGAGTTCTAATGTGCTGTGTGAGCTTTTGTTAGTGGCAATAATCTGTCTTGCGTTTTCTTTTTTCCTGTTTTTTTTTTTGTTTTGCTAGGAGGGGGGTACTGAGGTGGTATGGTGGAGGTGATCGATACGACGGTTAAAAGAGAACAAGGTGAAGTACTGGCGGCAAAAGACTGGTATTCATATGTGCATCAAGAATTCACGTGGTTTACAGGGCCACTGTGTAGAGTCATAGTCATGGATATTAAGTCAAACAAATGGAGTGATACTTTGGATTGACAGCAAAGCAGCTCTTGTTGATAACAATATCAAGTGTTTTTTCTAATCACCAGAAATCTGTAAACACGTCAGTATGTACAAGTAGGTCTTTTAGATCCCTCAGAATTTGTGGCACGGAATATTTAGAATAAATTAGAATATATATATATATATATATATATATATATATATATATATATATATATATATATATATATATATTTTTTTTTTTTTTTCTTCTTTTTTTTTCTCCAAAAGAAGGAACAGAGAAGGGGGCCAGGTGAGGATATTCCCTCAAAGGCCCAGTCCTCTGTTCTTAACGCTACCTCGCTAACGCGGGAAATAGCGAATAGTATAAAATATATATATATATATATAATGTATATGGCCCACCCCCCAAAAAAAAATGTTATGTTCTCTATCGTTATATATGGATTAAGTGACTGGTCAGATGAAAGATATCTTCCCATACTGATGATACAGAGGAGCAAACGTGCATGAAGAACATTGTAGCGTTGCCATCCACCCTGAGAACTTGTATCCCCAAGTAAATATCTTAAGACCTCTTAACATTTACGTGCTGTTCTCAATTATGGAGCAGCCATCTTACACTTTTATTAAGCACTGCTCTTGCTTCGATAATGTTGGAGGTGTGTGTGTGTGTGTGTGTGTGTGTGTGTGTAAGCATTCCGTGTAGACACTGTCAAGAAATTTTGGTCAGTCAAGGAAGGTATTGGGACAGAGACACTGCCAACACATGTACAGTAGTAGAACTGGTTTGGAATCTAGTGAACTTACCAGGTCATTGACTGGAAAAGTTCTAATGTTGCATCGTGTTAACAAAGTTAATAGACCACTTTTGGAATCTTCTCTGCTTGAGCATAGCATTACAATGGATCTTAATCGTGGGGTGTCTAAACTGGCTGACTTGTTGACAAAATCTATTTGTAGTGTGCAAAATGTATACAACAGGAACCTCGGTCCGTAGCCCAGACTGAAGTCATGTAACGTAATCGCACACATACGGGCCACCGTCGTTAGTGTTACTGACCATGGTTCAGCACGGGGCCCGCTTGCATGGGTTCGAATCCAGGGTGCGGCAAGTTGACCCACAGTCGATCGTAACAATCCATACTCCCTTTCGGGGTTGGTCGACAAATGGGGTGCTTAGGCTGGTGTTTGTGTGTGTGTGTGTGTGTGTGTGTGTGTGTGTGTGTGTGTGTATACATAGAACAGGGATAAAGACACGGTACTTATATACAAGGTTTTGAGACGGTGCAACACTAATTCTCTTCCCGTAACACAGAAATAGTAATCACACAAGGGCAAACACGAGTGTAGAAATGGTTCCTCGTAATATTCACACACACACACACACACACACACACACACACACACGCCTATAAGATACATTTTCCCTGCAGCAGCAGCCAGGCTGGTTTACCTTAGCGTGAGAGTGCGAGTGGCACAAGGTGGCGACGGCTCTGCTCTGCTCAATGCGCCGGTGGCGGCTATTCATAGGGAGGCGTCACACGTGTAACACCATAAACCAATTACCAGCCAGGTGTCAGGAGGCGCGTTCAAAAGATGCGTGGGCTCCCCTGCCTCCTGAATGCGCTCGTCAGTAGAGGCCATTAAATGCCACGAATACACTGGGGATTTGTGTGTCTTTCGTAACAGATGCTGACACACACACACACACACACACACACACACACACACACATCTCGCCTCGCGGTGCAGCTGGAGAGAGAGGGGCGAGTTGTTCTCTCTCTCTCTCTCTCTCTCTCTCTCTCTCTCTCTCTCTCTCTCTCTCTCTCTCTCTGGAGCCACTGGTTATCACCTCTGCAGTCCGAGTCCACTACGAGGGGAGATGAGTAGCATTCGAGGTCTTAGTGTGAGGCACATGATCGCTGGAGAGGAGGAGAAGATCACTGAGCGTCTTAAGAGTATATTGACAGCTAGTGAGGCGCCTTGTGTTTGGCAGGTGGTGTCCAGCGTTTGGTAACTAGTGTCCAGTGTTTGTCTAGTATTTGGTAGCTGGTGTGCAGCTTTTGGTAGGTAGTGCCCAGCGTTTGGTATCTAGTGTCCAGTAATGGGCAACTAATGTCCAGCGTTTGGTAGGTAGTGTCCAGCGTTTGTCATCTAGTGTCCAGCGTTTGTCATCTAGTGTCCAGTAATTGGCAACTAATGTCCAGCGTTTGGTCGCTAGTGTCCAGCGTTTGGTCGCTAGTGTCCAGCGTTTGACTACTAGTGTCCAGCGTTTGGCAGCCAGTGTTCTGCAATTAGCAGCTGATGTGCAGCGTTTAGCAGCTCGTGTCCCAGCATTTGACAGCCAGTGTCTAGCGTTTGACAGTTCGTGCCATGGGTTTACAGCTGATGTTTAGCTCTTAGCAGCTAGTAACTAGTGTTTGGTGGCTAATGACTAGCAGTTGACAGGAGACTCGGATAACATTTCCTTAAGGATATGTGGAGGGAGGTAAAACTCAGGGAGAGGATACGGGGAGATGAAAGTTTGGTTGAGGATATAGGAAGATAAAGAGTATGTAAAGATTAAACTTTTATCCAAGAACTTGGGGGGGATTAAACGTTTGGTAAAGAATTTAAGGTAATTAAACTTTTTTGTAGAGAATTTGGGGAGATTAAACATTTGATGAAGATGTTGGGAGGTTAAACGTTCAGTGAAAACTTTGGGGAGATTAAACTTTTGCTGAATACTTTACTGAAGACATAACGCTCGAGTGAAGACTTTTGGTAATATCAAACGCATCGTGAAGATTCTGGGAACTTAAGAAACGTTCGGCGAAGACTTTGAGAAGATTAAACTTTTGGTAAGAGTTTAAATAAGACGTAACGTTTTGACGAAGACTCTTGGGGAGAGTCTAAACATTTAAGAGCTAGAATATATGTTGAAAATGAATGAGAATATACTGTAGTTTGCACCGTAGACTTGGCTTTAAAAACGCAGTTGTGGTAGACGTTTGAAAATCCCAAAATCTTTCTTGTGAAGTTCCTGGGCGTGACATGCTTAGAATAACTTAAGTTTAACACAGTAGGAAACGAGTATTATATATATATATATATATATATATATATATATATATATATATATATATATATATATATATATATATATAGTATGTGTGTGTGTGTGTGTTTGTGTAATAAAAAGAGTGTGGTTGATAGAGCAGAAGAGGGTGCATTGAAATGGTTTGGTCACATGCAGAGAATGAGTGAGGAAAGATTGACAAAGAGGATATATGTGTCAGAGGTGGAAGGAACGAGGAGAAGTGGGAGACCAAATTGCAGGTGGAAGGATGGAGTGAAAACGATTTTGAGCGATCGGGGTCTGAACATGCATGAGTGTGAAAGGCATGCAAGGAATTGAGTGAATTGGAACGATGTGGTATACCGGGCTCGAAGTGCTGTCAGTGGATTGAACCAGGGCATGTGAAGCGTCTGGGGTAAACCATGGAAAGTTTTGTGGGGCCTGGATGTGGAAAGGGAGCTGTGGTTTCAGTGCATTATACATGACATCTAGAGACTGAGTGTGAACAAATGTGGCCTTTGCTGTCTTTTCCTAGCGCTTCTTCGCGCGCGTGCAGGGGGAGGGGGGTGGTCATTTCATGTGTGGCGGGGTGGCGACGGGAATGAATAAAGGCATTAAGTATTAATCATGTACATGTGTATATATGTATATGTCTGTGTATGTATATTTATGTATACGTTGAAATGTATAGGTATGTATATGTGCATGTGTGGACGTGTATATATATACATGTGTATGTGGGTGGGTTGGGCCATTCTTTCGTCTGTTTCCTTGCGCTACCTCGTTAACGCGGGTGACAGCGACAAAGTATAATAGTAAAATAATATATGTATATAAGCTTGAGTCAGCTACCCAATGTATCAACCAACACCTAAGGAAGAGTGAACAGCTGGGTTGACTGTGGAGTGACTGCCACGACCAAGATTCGAACCTATGCGCTCGACTCTGGGCGGCCCATGAATGCGTCATGGTCAGCAGCACTTAGTAACAGTTACAAGCCGTTCAAACGTTTGATACAAGTTAGCGTGGAACTTAAACGTTTAATGCAAGAATGGAGCTCAAAAGCCTACTGCAAATTTGTATGAAGCTTCAACGTTTATTGCAAAGTAGTGGGCAACATAAACGTTTGATGCCAGGTAGCATGAGACTCAAACGTTTGATGCCAGGTAGCATGAGACTCAAACGTTTGATGCCAGGTAGCATGAGACTCAAACGTTTGATGCCAGGTAGCATGAGACTCAAACGTTTGATGCCAGGTAGCATGAGACTCAAACGTTTGATGCCAGGTAGCATGAGACTCAAACGTGTGATTCCAGGTAGCATGAGACTCAAACGTTTGATGCCAGGTAGCATGAGACTCAAACGTTTGATGCCAGGTAGCATGAGACTCAAACGTTTGATGCCAGGTAGCATGAGACTCAAACGTTTGATGCCAGGTAGCACGAGACTCAAACGTTCAACGCAAAGTGATACGTGACTCAACCTTTATATGCAAATAACTGTGACGTCAACGTTGAATACGGTTTAGTGTAAACCCAAAGTTTTCACTGTAGGCCTAACTGGACTTATATGTTTGATGAAAGGGAAAGCGAGTCTAAGCGCTTAAAGAGTCTAATACAAAGTAATATGAGATTCGATCATTTATGCGAACTTGCGTGAAGCTCAACGTGTATTGCAAAGTAGTACGAGACTCAAATGTTTGACACAAACTAGTAATGTTTCAGACGTTTTTCGAGAAAAAGAAAAAATACAAACGTGAACGTTTCATGGGAAATCAAATAAGTCTCAAACGTTTAATGCAAAGTGGTATGAGTTTCAAATGCGTGATATGAAGTGGTATGAGGATCAAACGTTAGCTTCTAAGTTTTATAAGGATTAAACGTTTACTGTCTGAAAGGTGTGAAATTTAGACATAAACGTTTGATAAGTAAAAGTGTAAGATTCAGACGTTTAAAGCCTATAGCTCAACGGGGTTTATACTTAAGGATGAAATTATACGAGAGTCAATGGTTAGAGTGAGAATACATCGAACCTCACACGTTTGATGAAGAACGTATCAAGTGGAGTGTTTTAACGGGAAAATTGCGCAGCCTAAACGTTAAACCTTAAACGTTAAACGAAAAGTGTGCGTCAACTCTGGTAAATGAGTGACTAAGAACATTTTGCTACTTAGGAGGAAAAGAAAGAAAGTAGAAAGTTTTGTGATGAAAATAACAATGAGTAACCCTCTTTTAGTCAGTCTTTCCCTCCAGTCGTTTTCTTTTTCTCCTCTTTCTATCACTCGTTTTCTCCATGCTGCTTCCTTATACAAAATGTCTGTTTTAGTTGGGCTTACAGTTGCACTTGCGACTTTTATCTGTCGCCTCATACTTGCTCATGCCACATCCCGGTATCCCCACACTCATTCTCTTTCATTTTCTCGAAGCCATTAATATGAGGAAGGCTGAAGCTCTTCTCTACGTGAAGCCCATACTGCCACCTCCACCGTGTCTCCAAACACACCACATTTTTTTCTTCCCCCTCACTTATCTCCTTCCATACTCTTCACTCTCCTCTCTCTACAACCATCTCTTTCACCGAACCAGTCTTACTTACCCTTACCCACCCTTTTTCTCTTTTCCTCTTCGCTCTTTCCCCTCCCATCGCCTTCCCCCTTCCTCCATAGGGCTTCTCTGCGGGAATGGGAGTCACGTAGACTTAATCATCGTACCTGTCAGGTCGAGTATAATAAAGAGGTTTCCTTACCACAGGCTAGATTGAGTGTGTGTGTGTGTGTGTGTGTGTGTGTGTGGGTGTGTGGCTTAGGTGTGGGCGGCGAGGGGTTTGTGGGAGGGCGTTGGCGGGCAGCCGTAGAAGGAATGTGTCTCTCCTTATCATCATGAGGCCAAAGATTGTTCTCTAGGAATCCCTAAGCCTCTCTCTCTCTCTCTCTCTCTCTCTCTCTCTCTCTCTCTCTCTCTCTCTCTCTCTCTCTCTCTCTCTCTCTCGTAGGCAGGTGGTAATTGGTTGGCAGCCACCACCGACCAATCATCACTAGTACTACTCGCCTGGGTAATCAGGAGGGTTAGTGATTGGCAGTCACTTCAGTGGCTGTTAAGTGTCACTCCTGTGGCTTATTCAGTTGCCTCAACTTCCAGCCTCAGCCACACGCGGGCTACTGGCTCTCAGTCTCTCAGTCTAACAGCCTCTCCTCCTCACACACAACGGTAGAGAACACGTTAACCCACACGTCTCTACCCCGACTCTACCCCTGGTAACTCTGTATGTTCCTGTGGAGAGCGCTACGCGCTTGTCTTGTCATTAGGCAGCAACAAAATCTGATCGAAAGCAAAGACCTCGAAGTAACTACTTTCTCTCTCTCTCTCTCTCTCTCTCTCTCTCTCTCTCTCTCTCTCTCTCTCTCTCTCTCTCTCTCCTCTGGTATCGTTCGTTAGGTCTCAAAACCTGAGACGCGTACGGAACGATATGAAAAAAAAAAAGAAATACTCTTCTTTTTTTTTCCATTTCATTTCGCTTCCAACTCGTCTCTTTACTGTCAGAAACTTCCCCCGTGTTGGCTGGAGTAACTTTTTTCTTTTTAGTTCTTTCGCCTCAAGTAATAAATTTGCTTGGAGATCCGTGTATTTAGTAAGTTGGCGGGGGGAAGGGGGTAATTAGCGCAACACACTCGTGTGTGCTGTGGGGTGTTGGTGGAGGGTATGAAAAGTTTAAATTCGAGTAATTGACAACAGATTGGCAACAGTGGGGTGGATTCCCACGAATGCCCCGACATCTGGCGGCCGCCTCGGGAACCACTCGGCCCGCCCGCCTTTGCGAACGTGGACACAAGTCGCATTATTCGCGTGAATTGTCCGTCACTCGGTGCGTCTCTGCCCGGATCAGATTTGATGATTAGAATTCCTTTTCTCTCTCGTAGCGACGCGCGTCGGACGGGAGTCGGCACGTGCTGAAGTGCGGTAGAAGAGTGGTAATAGCCGAGGCGAATAGTTGTGTTGTTCGTTGCTCATGGAGGAAGACGAGAAAGGAGAGGAGTCCAGCTGGCTGGCTGGCTCCTCCGACCCGCGATGGCGTGTGCCGTGCACCCCGCCGGCCTCTCCCTCTCCCACAGATGCCTCATCCTCCTCCTTCCACAACACCACTGCAAATTGACTCCCATTTGTCCCTCATTTCTAAACCCCTACCATTTTTCTCATTTCTTTTCCTTCACCTCCCTCCTGCCTCCATCTCTTTAGATCAGGAATATAGGTTACTGTTACTGCTCTCCAGCAGTTAACCTTGTCGTATGCCATTCGGGCTCCTGCTATCTGTTCTTCCAGCAGCAAATTACCTCGTCATAGGCCATTGTGTATTTTGTTGCCCATCCTTCCCGTGTGGTCCTTTGTACTGTCCTCCAGTAGATAACCTCGTCATAGGCCATCAGGTCTTCTGTTACCGGTCCTACCCATGCAGTTCCCTGTGCTATCCTCCAGCAGATAACCTCGTCATAGGCCATCAGGTCTTCTATTACTTGGCTTACTCTTGCATCCACATGTACCACCCTCCAACAGATGCCCTTGTCATAAACCATCAGGTTTTCTCTTGCCTGGTTTTCTCATGTCCTTTCATACACTATCCTTCAGCAGATAACCTCGTCAAAGACCATCATGTCTGCTGTTGTCTGGTTTTCTCATGTCCTCTCATATACTATCCTTCAGCAGATAACCTCGTCGAAGACCATCATGTCTTCTGTTGTCTGGTTTACTCATGTACTATCCTGCAGTAGATAACCTCGCCATAGATCATCAGGTCTTCTGTTACCTGGCTTTCTCATGTACTCTGTTATATACTATCCTCCAGCAGATATCCTCGTCATAGACCATCAGGTCTTCTGTTATCTAACAATACCTTAGCTGTCTGTTGGAACCTACTCCCGAGCCTCTATGACTAACCTTCCGCTAGTCTTGTTGATTCATGATTGGAAATTTTATTTTTTTCCCCCTTTGTTTTCTGGTCACTAAAGAGGCGGAAAAGAAAAGAGGAAACAATAGTTTAGATGTCTGAGTGTGATGCGGGACACATGTCAACGTTGAGAACCCTGTAGGGGAAGTCTCCATGTAAACATGTGGGCGAGAGATTGTGCGGGTCCTGATGGAGTGGGGAGGGAGGGAGAATGAGAGGGAGAGAGATGTGAAGAGACATATATAGAGAAAGGGAGGGAAATATATGTCAGATGGACATCAAGAAAGTTACGGTGAGAAAACCAATTAGAAAGACAAAGAAGGGCGATGAATTCGGAACGTAATATGACTAAAGAAAATAAGAGGCAGAAATGGGGAGAGGAAAAATCAAATACAGGCAGAAACCGAGACCAGAGAAGTGCAATAATTTGATAATTAATTATCTATCTGCTCATTTATCTATTTATTCATCTAGTTTATTGATTCATTGTTAAGTAAGACGAAGATCGGAGAGACAGTGAGGTGAGGCTTGGAAAGGGGACTGAGTGCCTCGAAGGAGGGAATCCAAGTGTCTTAAAACAGAATGGATATGAGGGTTTCAGAGGCAGGGTGGCAGAGTGGAGGCCTGATTGCCTCAGAGAACAGTATTACCGAAATGGTTAGACGTAACAAGTGGTGTGCTGCAGGGATCAGTCATAGGACTGGTTCTGTCTCTCATATAGACCGACGACAGTGATAATTGTAAAATATCAGCATTCTTAGACGTTGCTAATTTAAGGAAGCAAAGTTACAACTGAAATCAAACGTCAGCAGCTGCAAGTTCACATAAACAGACTTGTTGAAGTGAAATCACAGGTGGTAGATGAACTGTGATATCGACAGGTGCAAAGTTTTAAACACTGGTTGTAAAAACGAGAAGTCAAGCTACGTCATGAACTCTCTTGAATTCAAAAAGGCAAATGAGGATAAGGACCTCGATATAACAATCTCTAATGACCTAAAGCCAAGTAAGCAGTGTATAGAAGTAGTTAAAGAGACGTTTAAGATTTTAGGATTCATGGGAAGGGTATTCGAATCTATGTACAAGGAACTAGTCCTCACTCTTTATAGGTCCCTGGTGCCTCTACACCTTGATCAGTGCCTTCAGTTTTGGCCACCTTACTTCCAAGAAGACACAAGACAGAATACAGAGAGTACAGCAGTGAGCTACCAAGGCGATTTTCGGACCGATGTACAATGCTTTTTAAAGCTGGCTGGACGACTTCAACTTATTTACCCTCGAAGAAAGAATGTTATCAAGGGATTTGAAAAAGGTATTCAGAAATATCAAGGGTTTCTACACTATCCCCTTAAGCAGATATTTAAGACTTGATTTGTCTGATTTCACTCGTAGTAATGGATAGAAACTCTGTGAGGCAACGGTTTACATGGAATGAGACCAATTACTTTTTCAGTAGGATGATTAGTTAGCTTGTGGAATGATTTACCAGTTAGAATAGTTGATAGCATTAACACGGGGACCATTACGAATTGGAATGACAAGCCCTTCGCTTCATGTCTACGATTGACATGATCAGCACCTTGCTTAGGTGCATACAATGTTTGTTAGTATCTTTCGAGTCATCTGCTTGCTTTCTGATCCTTACCACACTAATCTATGTTCCCGGTCACTACCATTAATCACAAACTGCCTCGGAAGGAGCCAATGATCCGTCGTTGTTTGTATTTCTTTGTAAGTCGGTCGGAAAGACCATCTGTGGCCAGAGGGTTCCCGGGCCGGGGCTGGACGTAAGTGTTGGTGCAGATGAAATTATTTGTCTTTGTGTAGGTCATGCGAGGAGGAGGAGGAGGAGGAGGGAGAGGTGGGTGAGGGACGGATAGAACCCCAATCCAGGGGGGGACCACCCACCAGAGGGGACCCCCTGCTTGGCTACACCCTCTTTGTTTGCACAGACTGGCTGCCCTTCCTTCCTTCCCTCCTCCCTCTCTCCCCACAAGAATATACGGAATCCTTTATATATGTATATATATATATATATATATATATATATATATATATATATATATATATATATATATATATATATATATATATATTTTCTTTCTTTCTTTTAAACTATTCGCCATTTCCCGCGTTAGCGAGGTAGCATTAAGAACAGAGGACTGGGCCTTTGAGGGAATACCCTCACCTGGCCCAATTCTCTGTTCCTTCTTTTGGAAAATTAAAAAAAAAAGAAAAGAAAAAAAAAAACGAGAGGGGAGGATTTCCAGCCCCCCGCTCCCTCCCCTTTTAGTCGCCTTCTACGACACGCAGGGAATACGTGGGAAGTATTCTTTCTCCCCTATCCCCAGGGATATATATATATATATATATATATATATATATATATATATATATATATATATATATATATATATTTTCTTTCTTTTAAACTATTCGCCATTTCCCGCGTTAGCGAGGTAGCGCTAAGAACAGAGGACTGGGCCTTAGTGGAATATCCACACCTGGCCCCCCTCTGTTCCTTCTTTTGGAAAAAAAAAAAAAAAAAAAAAAAAAAAACGAGAGGGGAGGATTTCCAGCCCCCCACTCCCTCCCCTTTTAGTCGCCTTCCACGACACGCAGGGAATACGTGGGAAGTATTCTTAATCCCCTATCCCCAGGGATATATATATATATATATATATATATATATATATATATATATATATATATATATATATATATATATTATCCCTGGGGATAGGGGAGAAAGAATACTTCCCACGTATTATATATATATATATATATATATATATATATGTGTGTGTGTGTGTGTTACCGGGCTGTATCATTGGGAGTAGAGTCCGGTCAACTTTCACACCAATGGCGTCTACATTTCCCTACTCCTGCAGGTAGCGCAGCCTTGGGCTGCAGGAGGCTATTGAGAGAGATTTTGGGTAACATGAGATTTGGTCCTGCGGTACTTAGGAAGAGAGAAATATATTATTTGTATAATTATTTCAGGACCATTATCCATAACAGTCCTGGTGCTGCCTAGGATTTCTTCCCAGAGGCAGCCCAGTGTTGCGCTACTTCCAGCAGCAGAGAAATGCTAACGCCTTAGGAGTAAGAGGCTCTTTGACGAGGTTGCTCACACACACACACACACACACACCAGTGATACAGCCTCGCCAAAGACGAAGTATCAAGATTTTTTAGGGCTGCACATCGCAGAGGGTGTGTACATAGACGATTTCAAATATACATTGATGTCTGATTGTTTGCATTTGCTTTGCGTATTTTTTATCTAAAGTTTTCTCTAGTATTTTCATTATGAAATAAGACAAATGGATCTTATTACTATTTATGTTTATTATTTAACACTTACTGTGAAAGCTTGCTGTAACAATATCTGTTTCAGAGAATACATATAAGGGATATTGATACTTTGAGACCTTGTTGGTTGAAAACAGTAGTCTGAATGAAACTGATAACTACATACTTCCTTTCAGTTTGTTACCGTGGCACGAACACCTCGTCCTTGTCTCCTCGAGTATGAGGCTCGAGCGTGAGGTATGAGTACGTGGATCACCACCACCCCATCTCTTAACGGAGGGAACTGCCACAACTCTCTACCCTGGTGAGTACATAAAGACCACACGTTTTAGTGGTCGATTTCCTAAGCTGTGGCTGGAGGTTAGGATTTTCGTGTGACGTGAATGAAGGAGGAACAGACTTTGGGTCTCTCATCCCAAAAGTCAGGGGGAGTATTACTTTCTCGGAAGGAACGAATATTTTCTCTCTTTTGCGGTGGTTGATGTAAAATTATTTGTCATTGTTTGAGTTACTGGAATAAAAGGAACGAATATTTTCTCTCTTTTTCGATGGTTGATGTAAAGTTATTTGTCATTGTTTGAGTTATTGGAATATTCTCTTCATCTCTCTGGATTTCCGTAATTTTTCTCGCTTAGAGGACTATGTAATTGGGTAGTGTAATTGGATGTTATGCATTGCTATTGATAAGGGGGGTTATGACCCTTAAGCACGAGGCTCGTTAGGTAATTGGGTATTTCAGATTTGGCCAGTTGACTCTCAGGGTATTCAGGTCATCAACATCATTGTGTATATATATATATATATATATATATATATATATATATATATATATATCCACCATTGAAATGATCACTTTAAAGTATTCAATATAATTCGAAAGCCACTAAGGCTCTTACCGAATACTTGGCCTTTGTATTGCACGAAGATAAGAATATCATCTAGAATACACCGACCATTAAGGTATTGGTCAAAGGCCAGGCCATTATATCCACGTTGCGCTCGTGGTCAAGGGTCGCACCGGCTTGGTAAAAGGCCGCACCGTCGTGGTCATGGATCGTACCGTTCTTGGTCAAGCACCGTACCTTCTTGGTCAAGGGTCGTACCGTTGTGTTCGAGGGTCGTACCGACTTGGCCAAGGGTCGTACCGACTTGGTCAAGGGTCCCTACCGTCTTGGCAAGGATCGTACCGTTGTGGTCAAGGGTCGTACCATCGTGCCCAAGGATCGTACCGTCGTGGTCAAGGATCGTATCTTCGTGCTCAAGGATCGTACCGTCGTGCTTAAAGGCCGTACCGTCTTGGTCACGGGCCGTATCGTCTTGGTCAAGGGGTTCAGGCGTCCTGCGCTTGACAAATGACTGTTTCCGGCCATCTCCGAAGGATTACGAAGAGGTTTCAAGTCTCATTTCTCTTGCAACTCCAAGGTTAAGTTAGTTTTGATCCCCCTCTCCCCTGTAGTTTAGCTCAAGCCTGCTAAATTTCTCTTTTAATC
>NC_092261.1:15594645-15644645 GCF_036320965.1 Panulirus ornatus | reverse complement strand
GGTGATAGGCTGTATGAATGGCCTATTGGCTGAGCCAGCCGATTAACCCAGTATCTGGTTGACTGGCTTACTGATTGGCCGGGCCCTGGCCCGTGGGCAGGCCACAGGCATATAAATTACAGATGTGATTCCCTAATTGCCTTGACAAGGCTGCGATTAAATGATAATCCCTTAATGATATATCGGGCAGCAGCGTTGTCAAGTCATTGTTTGAGCGCCGTGATCCGCCCCGCTATTGTTGCGATTAGTCAACTGTTGCCAGCGGCGACTGGCCGATAAGTTTGTTTTTTTTTTTTCATGCCCGGTAATAATTGTCCAGTTATGATGCTCACCCTGTTTGGCTACACTGGTCGGGTTGTTCTAATGGGTTCTCTTCGTTGGGGTGACTGAGGTGTTCTTCAAGTTTTTTCTCTGTTCTTTTAAGGTTAATTATTAAGAGTCTTCGTTGTGTTTGTGTGTGCATATATATGTGTGTGTATGTGCATATAAGTATACATAAATGTGTATGTGTGTATGTGTGGAAAGAGAGAGAGAGAGAGAGAGAGAGAGAGAGAGAGAGAGAGAGAGAGAGAGAGAGAGAGAGACTCGTTCGTCAAGCAGAGGAGGAACTTTTGACTTCGACTTCTGTTGCTTCAGGGACTTTCTCCTGAGGGTTTCGTCTGGACACAAGTCTTCCTTATGATAATCCGTAACCATTACATTTCCCTCATTGTATCCACCGCCCCCACCCGCATTCCCTTCCAGGACAACAGCAAAGCCATCATCATGCAACGAGGAGCATGTTGGAGTCGGAAACTCTAAGAGAAGAATTAATTTTCCTTCGTCTGTAGTTTGTAGAAATAAAGTTACTTTTCTTATTCCACCCTTAGAAAATCCTCTGTACAAAATTGAGGTGCTGGATGTGGCGTTGTATTTTATTGATAATTACAATACAGGAATGTTGAGATTCTCCAAGTTTGTTGTCGTATGATGTCAGAAGCGCCCTTGCTTCTGTACGACACACGACAGGCAAAGTGGCTCATGGATACCATAGACTAAAGTCGATGTTTCTCAAGTCCTTTCTTGTGAGGTTGATTACGGTGGTACAGGTAGTCATATCTCAATGAAGTGGTGGTGGTTATAGTGACCAAGACATGTAGAGTAGTGCGTTGTTTAACTAGCAAATTTTAATGGCTTTTTAGTTCCCTTTTGAGGACCTTTTCGATCTTGTAAGACCTATGCATTTAGCGTTATAAGTAACCTCATAAATGTCATGAGCAATTCTGTCCTTTGCGATCGTTAGTATGAGAGAACCCGGCGGAGCAAGGAGGCCCCAAGCTGGACCAGAAGATTAACTTGTCCAGATAGGAATTGAAAATATGATAGAAAAAAAAAGAAACACGGAAGTCACACAAGCGATCCGTTGGCGCAATGACCGGGCGAATTACGTAAGACTTAGCTTCGGGATCGACGCATGATGAAGCCCTTCCCATAAGCACGAGCGCGTTAGAGTTGTAAAATATATCTTTTAAGAGATCGTGTCAAGCGTCTGGAGCGTGGTGGAGGAGGGTGGGGGAGCATGGACCTAGCCACGTAATGCCAACACCTGTGGCCATTGCAGGGCATTCAGCGTTGCTCACTGGTCAGTTTACAGTTACTGATCATGATGGTGTGTGTGTGTGTGTGTCTGTGTTATCTGTGGGCAACGGCAGGAACGGCCCGGACACGCCCCCGTGAGCCTATAATGAGACGCTGAGGCGCCCTACACTCACCACCACCGCCGCTGAGATGCTATCAGACACCTGCCAGACGCAGGGAGGGAGGGAAGGAAGGTAACCGTAG
This sequence comes from Panulirus ornatus, assembly GCF_036320965.1. NCBI lineage: Eukaryota > Metazoa > Arthropoda > Malacostraca > Decapoda > Palinuridae > Panulirus > Panulirus ornatus. The sequence goes on along the minus strand of NC_092261.1, from coordinate 15,642,824 downwards.
CCTGCGCCAGGATCGTGAGGACCATTTGTCGTTCTCGGAGCTGTGGGACTGTGGAGTTAGGAGGTGGTGGAGGAGGATGGTGAAGGTGGCGTGTATGTGTTGGGGATGTGGGGGGAGAGTGAGAGAAAATGGGAGGGGGGGATGGTTGAGGGGACTTACGATTTTTGTCGTCTTCTTTGTTTGCCTGGATGTGTTCGCGATGATGATGAGTTTTGAGATGAGGAAGGTTACCAGGGGTCGTTGAGCGCAGGAGCAGCAGCTGAAGATTGTTCATAATGGTAGGTGGAGTTCGATCGCCCACTTGGTGTGTCAAGCCTGTTACTGCTGCTGCTGCTGCAAGAGCGGCCGTACGCTTGGTAGCTAACTCTTACATAATCCTCTGATCAAGAACAGAAGGTAGAGGGGGAAAGATAGCTACTATAGTAATGAACAAATCGGACTCGTTTCAGAATTTTGTGATAAAGCCATCGACGGCCGACCCAACCAGACGTTTAGCTGTTGCCTGTGTGTTGTGGACACTGATGGGCGGTGCCTTAACCTGAAGAAGGTAGGGGGGAAGGAAGCGAATATTTCTTCATCCACAGACCGACCCTCCTGAACCTCCCTCAGATCTCCGTAATCGTAAAGTGCATCTGAGATTCGCACGATTATTTGTCGGCACAATAGTGAGAAGGGGGAGAGCTGGAGTGGCAATAGGAGTCTTCCAATAAAAGCGAACCTTAATATTGAACGTGTAATTGATATGACTTCGTAAATGAAGAATCTGAACGCGTTAGGACAGTTAGCAATGGGGCTTTGACCCACTGGAACTATCGTAATGAATTCATTCGTAAGTTCTTCCTGTGTTCATATCCATCTTTATTCGGTGGAAATTGTTTTTTATTAATTTGTTGGGTGGTATTTTGTGTTGTTAATTACCGTCACAAGTTTTCACTGGTTTGCTCAAGATCCTTTGGAAACTGCAGAACACACACACACACACACACACACACACACACACACACACACATAAACTTAGATCAGGCTTTTGGAAGATCTTTTCCTTGCACATATCCGGTGTGCTTAGTGTAGTATAGTTATGATAAACCATTGTACACCTCAACTTACACGTTATGTACTGTTTCAGCGTCTGTTTCCACCTCTGGGAATGGCGAATATTTCACCACCTCCACATCTTCGTCCTTGGAGTAGGTTCTTTAACGCAGTCCTCCTATTTACGATGTAACTTTCGTTCACTATAGTTGTTGGGGTTAATGGCCAGCGACCTACGGGGGAATCATTGACCCAGGGACCTATTACTCTTGTATGGTCGAGTGATCACGGTCGTGTGTGTGTGTGTGTGTGTGTGTGTGTGTGTGTGTGCAAAAAGGGGCAGAAGTAGAGATAAGATCATGTCCAGTTTGGTCCATTGACGATGCCACACTTCCAGTTGGGATCCGATGGACCTCACGCCCTGCAGTCGCGTCGGCAAGGTGTGGGTCCATCTGGTGCCCGAGCACGGCGCTTGCCACCAGTGAGCATATCTCATGTCCTGGCCTGGCCTTCGACCAGACCGACTCTGAAGGGTCGCGCTCGAGAGAACTTCATGATGTGGTACTGGATTTCATTTAGATCGCAGATGTCTTGAGTTAAATCCCTTACAGATCAGACATGATAGACATCAGGGCTTACAGACTGTGTCGTTGAGTTATTGCATTGTATTTCTCTCTCTCTCTCTCTCTCTCTCTCTCTCTCTCTCTCTCTCTCTCTCTCTCTCTCTCTCTCTCTCTCGCTTGCTCAGCGGTAATGGAAAAAAAAAAAAAGACGTACGCTTCGCCGAGCCGGTCTTGAGGGCACATTCCACCTACCGTTGACTTGCCACATCGTGGAGTCGCCTGTGGGAATACTTAACAGCTTTGAATGATTATTTGTCAACACCGCTGATTGGTGGGTTGGACCTCCACCTCACAGGAGCATTTATTCTCATTGGCCAGGAGCCAGTCGACGACCCCAATTCCCATGACGCGTGATTCCTTGACATCAGCTCATGCAGGTTTCTCTTTTCTATGGATAATTTTTCTCACAGGGACGAGGGGGGTCTTACGCCACCGTTGGTAAGCTGTTCATAGTGAGTTAGTAGGGGTTCTGGCTCCGTGGTTCCTCTTGCGTTTCCTCAGCCATATTTATGGCGTGTTTAAGTGTCAGGCCGTCACGAAGGAGACGAAGGAGAGGCACATGTGCCTCCATATCCTCACGTACATTATACATACTCTTTGTAAGACCCTCACACACACACACACACACACACACACACACACACACACACATATATATATATATATATTTATATATATATATATATATATATATATATATATATATATATATATATATATATATATATATATATATATTTCTTTCATACTATTCGCCATTTCCCCTCTCTGTTCCTTCTTTTGGAAAATTGAAAAAAAAAAATGAGAGGGAAGGATTTCCAACCCCCCGCTCCCTTCCCTTTTAGTCGCCTTCTACGACACGCAGGGAACACGTGGGAAGTATTCTTTCTCCCCTATCCCCAGGGATATATATATATATATATATATATATATATATATATATATATATATATATATATATATATATATATATATAGTGAGTGTAATCATTTGCCACAATTTTAGCCAAGGAGAATTTGTGTCGCAGCTGGCCATTGTCTGGTTGAGCCCAGGTGTGTCTTGAATCCACCCAGCCGTAAAATTGTGTACTCATTGATTGACGAGTTCCCTACTCGAGGCTTGTCTGCAGGGAGGGAGTGTCACAGTATCCCTACGAGTCGAGGGGCCTCGGGGTGGAACATAGAGGAGAGGATGGAACATGAATGTACTTTCTACCTCGACTGAGTTTCCGTCGTCTTGTTGATCATCCATAGTGGTGTTGAGTCGTCTTGATCATCCATAGTGGTGTTGAGTCGTCTTGTTGATCATCCATAGTGGTGTTGAGTCGTTGATCATCCATAGTGGTGTTGAGTCGTCTTGTTGATCATCCATAGTGGTGTTGAGTCGTTGATCATCCATAGTGGTGTTGAGTCGTCTTGTTGATCATCCATAGTGGTGTTGAGTCGTCTTGTTGATCATCCATAGTGGTGTTGAGTCGTTGATCATCCATAGTGGTGTTGAGTCGTCTTGTTGATCATCCATAGTGGTGTTGAGTCGTTGATCATCCATAGTGGTGTTGAGTCGTCTTGTTGATCATCCATAGTGGTGTTGAGTCGTCTTGTTGATCGTCCATAGTGGTGTTGAGTCGTCTTGTTGATCATCCATAGTGGTGTTGAGTCGTCTTGTTGATCATCCATAGTGGTGTTGAGTCGTCTTGTTGATCATCCATAGTGGTGTTGAGTCGCCGTCTTGATCATCCATAGTGGTGTTGAGTCGTCTTGATCGTCCATAGTGGTGTTGAGTCGTCTTGTTGATCATCCATAGTGGTGTTGAGTCGTCTTGTTGATCATCCATAGTGGTGTTGAGTCGTTGATCATCCATAGTGGTGTTGAGTCGCCGTCTTGATCGTCCATAGTGGTGTTGAGTCGTCTTGATCGTCCATAGTGGTGTTGAGTCGTCTTGTTGATCATCCATAGTGGTGTTGAGTCGTCTTGTTGATCATCCATAGTGGTGTTGAGTCGTCTTGTTGATCATCCATAGTGGTGTTGAGTCGTCTTGTCGATCATCCATAGTGGTGTTGAGTCGTTGATCATCCATAGTGGTGTTGAGTCGTCTTGTTGATCATCCATAGTGGTGTTGAGTCGTCTTGTTGATCATCCATAGTGGTGTTGAGTCGTCTTGTTGATCGTCCATAGTGGTGTTGAGTCGTCTTGTTGATCGTCCATAGTGGTGTTGAGTCGTCTTGTTGATCATCCATAGTGGTGTTGAGTCGTCTTGTCGATCATCCATAGTGGTGTTGCGTCGTCTTGTTGATCATCCATAGTGGTGTTGAGTCGTCTTGTTGATCATCCATAGTGGTGTTGCGTCGCCGTCTTGATCATCCATAGTGGTGTTGAGTCGTCTTGATCATCCATAGTGGTGTTGAGTCGTCTTGATCATCCATAGTGGTGTTGCGTCGTCTTGTTGATCATCCATAGTGGTGTTGTTGCGTGTGTTGAGTCTTCCCTGCTTCTTGATACCGAGGGAGGAGCTGACCTTGAGAACAAGGGTGTTGATTGGTTCTGGTGGAAACAGTTCCGCCAGGGTTTTTCTTCTCTCTTTCATCTTTAATCCTTCTCCTTGCTCTAGTCTCGTTCCTTTGTTTGCAGATGTCAGTACAACAAGCGGTGTCTTCGGTCGTATCTTCGCCCCCTCCTACACACGTGTGAAAAAAAAGAAAGATCGATGAATTGCGATATCGAATGACGTGTTCTCGTCGATCTCGATCACACTGATACCCCGGGGTGAGGTTCCTGCACCTGACTGAATAGATTTCTTGGAGTCTTCTTGCTCATAGATATGGTTGAGGCAGGATGACAGAAGAAGAACGCCTCTGGTCATTGCAGGAAGGTTTTGGCCTGACGAGGCTGATAGAACTTAAATAACAAAGGGTAAGGAATGTATAATGGAGAGTTTAGAATGTTATTTAACAGAGGGTTAGTAATGTTTATTTAACAGAGGGTTAGTAATGTTTATGTAACAGAGGGTTAGTAATGTTTATTTAACAGAGGGTTGGTAATGTTTATTTAACAGAGGTTAGTGATGTTTAACAGAGGGTTAGTAATGTTTATTTAACAGAGGGTTAGTAATGTTTATTTAACAGAGGGTTAGTTATGTTTATTTAACAGAGGTTAGTGATGTTTAACAGAGGGTTAAGAATGTTTATTTAACAGAGGGTAGTGATGTTTATTTAACAGAGGGTTAGTAATGTTTGTTTAACAGAGGGTTAGCAATGTTTATTTAACAGAGGGTTAGTAATGTTTATTTAACAGAGGGTTTAGGAATGTTTATTTAACAGAGGGTTAGTAATGTTTATTTAACAGAGGGTTTAGGAATGTTTATTTAACAGAGGGTTAGTGATGTTTATTTAACAGAGGGTTAGTAATGTTTATTTAACAGAGGGTTTGTAATGTTTATGTAACAGAGGGTTAGTAATGTTTATTTAACAGAGGGTCAGTAATGTTTATTTAACAGAGGTTAGTGATGTTTAACAGAGGGTTAATAATGTTTATTTAACAGAGGGTTCACCTCATCCGGTTAATAACCCGACTGATCGTAGAAGGTGAGTGAGAGAGGCCCGGGTAAGGTTGGGTGAATTCGTGTGGTGGAGGTTGACGTACCTAGCATCAGCTGGGTCGTATGTCAAGCAGAGCACAATCACCAGAGTCCAACACTCCCCCTCGTACGGGCCAAGTGGAGGGCTGAAAATTAACCATCTTATCAGGGCCGACCCGTCGCCCTGCGGGCCTGTGAACCCCAGTATTACCCAGCAGGATTTATAAAAGTTTGTTTTGATAAGGACCACTTGTTAAATTGTCAGGCGCCTTGTATGGTGGGAGGGAGGGGAGCCCGGACGCTCTCTCGTCTGGAGCTGGGTTCGTCCTCCGAAACGCTCGCAAGCAATGGTAGCGTTGTTTACAACGAGAGGAGGTTAATGAAGTAGCGGTTCTTGCTTACTTTAAGGTAGATTATTTCGGGATTTTTCTTTTCCTCAAAGTATACAGATGTTAACTATATTTACGTGAGCATATTTTGCGGGAAAAATGTATGTTTCCTTCGCTACTTTTTCTCATTTTGTTTTCCGAACGTCTTTGTGAAGGAAGATGGTTTTTTTGCATCATATAACCTCAGGACTCACTTTGCGAAGGGGTGGTTGGGGCTATACCTCCAGAACCCCTTGTCCAGGGGCTCCCTGCAGCATCAAGGCTGCGCTACACTCAGTAGCAAGGACAGGATGAACTCCTTTGAAGCGAGTTCTTTGAGGAGACTGTCCTTATCTATTGTCAGTTAACGATGATGATATGGCCCAGTGAAAGGTGGTGTTTTTCCACTCACTGTGTAACCAAGAGCAGATGGAAATCAGTAACACTGGGAAGTTGGTTATAAGTATATATTCCAGTTCTTGTCATGGAACTAGAATGTATCAACATGACAACCAACTCCCCTCCCACCAGCGAGTAACCAGACGTCCGTATTCGTACCAAGATTTCACCAGGGTAAATGACTTAAGATTTGTGTACTTTGAGTGAAAGGAGATTCCGAAGTAATCTTTACTTTGAGGAACGGGGTCTTGCCACTTCGTTTCCTCACCACCACCGCCTGGTCTTGTAGGCACAGGAGTGCGTTCTCGAAGTAGCTCCATCAACAGTTCCGTCTTCAAGCGGTTCGTGTTCATACGCTAACGTCACATTTCCGTATCGCCGACAACCTCATCTGTGATGGTCCGATGATGGTCTGCGGACAACATCGCCAAGCAACTTCCAGCCACCGGACGGAGACCTCGCGCAACACTGGTCTTGCTCTTTCAAAGGAAACACCCTTCCTTTGCTCCCGCGCGGAGCGCAACGTGAATCATCCCTAGCCTCTGTGCCGGACTATTTTGGGTCGTACTCAGGCGTTTGACACATTTTTAATCACTGCTGAGGGCACATGGCCGGTCATCATCTCTCATCTACTAAGACAAGCCAGTGGCCATCAGCCCCAACGCTTGACCACGAATGCGTCTGACCCCAGAGTGTCAAACACCCAACACCAGAATGGGAAAGCAACCAAGACAACAAGGGAATGGCCTTCATCCTAGAGAGATCCTTCAGCTCTGTGTATACAGTCGAAGGAGAACCATATATACCTCAAAGACAAGGAAAATGTCTTGAGGGTCTGAGGAGGTAACGTTAAAGGTAACGAAAATTAAGGCCAACGAAGTGCGAATATATGATTGGATAAATTGGATACAGATTTATCCAATCAGATCTTCTGGTCCTGATAACCTCACCCCAGAGATTCTTGGAGGTTAGGGGGCAATTAACATTTCCCAACTTCAGCATGTTTAACAAATTTCTGACAAATGGCATGGTAACTGACGATTAAGAATTAGCCAATTTCACCGTATTATGGGAGAAAGCAGAGACGAAATGTGCCATGAATTTACCGTCCAGTTAACCTCACGTCAATTTTAAGTAAAATTTGGGAAAGAAGGATAGGATAAGATTAACCTTAATTCGTACTAATGCAAGACGTATCAATATCTTTATAAGCCCCTGGTAGGCAAATACGAGGAAGAAAAAATATATATATATTTCGTTTTTCAGATTCCAGACCCTGGGAATATAATGTACAAACTGATTGAAACCAGCGCGTAGTGCAGTCTTGCAGCAGCGTGTAGTGCAGTCGAGCAGAAATTAAGATAGTGTAGCGAAATTGTTTAACAATATTTCACCTTTCATTCTTTCCTGCTCAATTCCATGCCGGCATACTTCATAAATACATGTTTTTTCCTTCCATTCTTCTTTTTTTCTCTCTCTCCTGCCGGCGGATGTAGCCAGAGAGAGGGAGAGAGAGAGAGAGAAAGAGAGAGAGAGAGAGATATTGTTCAGTCTTTACGCCATCCCCTTAGATGAGAAACAGCAGTCGATAGTCGAATGTTACAAACAGATGACCAAGACATGGGCCAACGGGGGGCCTTCTACTATCTGTCTTTCCCACATACTTACATGACTTCCTCTCTCTCTCTCTCTCTCTCTCTCTCTCTCTCTCTCTCTCTCTCTCTCTCTCTCTCTCTCTCTCTCTCTCTCTCTCTCTCTCTCCCCCAGCAGTAACATAATTCCCGGGCGCTACACTTGCTTCGCTTTGATCTCCAGCCATTAATTAATTTGCCTCATTAAGCCCCGTAATTACTCATGGCTAATATTTCTCCACCACTAAGCCCGCTTGGAAGTGACTTGCCCGCTTGCACTCGGGTAAATTACTATTTTATTGATATATATATATATATATATATATATATATATATATATATATATATATATATATATATATATATATATATTTTTTTTTTTTTCTTTCATACTATTCGCCATTTCCCGCATTAGCGAGGTAGCGTTAAGAACAGAGGAGTGGGCCTTAGAGAGCATATCCTCACCTGGCCCCCTTCTCTGTTCCTTCTTTTGGAAAATTAAAAAAAAAAAAAATCGAGAGGGGAGGATTTCCAACCCCCCACCCCTAGAAATATTTGCGGTTGTCTGACACTTTTTGTGTCTTGATGGAATCGAACGAATATGATGGTGGTTGGTGTCAGAGCAAACCATCTGGTACCGTACAGGAATTAGAGTTAGATAACTGTTTACATCAAGGTAAGCCCAGGAGCAAGCCACAGTATTGTTTGCTTTTCTACTTTTACTCTGTTTGCCTTACTACCCTTACTTTGTTTGCCCTTCTGCTCTTTCAGTGTTTGCCTTTCAATTCATACTCTGTCTGCCATTCTGCTTTCGCTGTTTACTTGTTACTCTTACTCTGCCTCTCCGCCTTTCCTCTCTTTGCCTTTCTACTCTCAATCTCTTCTTGCCTTCCCACACTTGATCTCTCTTTATCTACTCTTGCATTACTTATCTCTGTTGTTGTGATCTCTCCTAGTACCACTGAGAAGTCTCTCAAGGCCCCAGTCAGTGGTCCGTTGCTGTGTGTATTCCTTTGTAGTAATATACGTATGGTCGTTGCTGTAAATGCTAGTCTTTGTACTGCGCACAATCATACCATTAATGGTGAGATTGCGCACATTCATCGTGATGGTTAGTTCGCTTTTTCCAAGTTGGTTGTGCTCACTTGCAATTGAGACTATTTTTCTAAAGTATCTTTAGATGGGCCCAGCCCCTGAGATAGGACTTAATCTGTTCTTACAGAATGTACTGATTTGCATTATTGCTCTAGTGACAGAGGACGAAAATATATTGAATTATTCCAAAGGACATATAAGGTACGTCTCTTAATGTGTGCCATACTACAGAGAACACACTATTACTAATAAAGCAAAAAAGGCTTTAGTGTCATCTAAACTTAACGGAGTCTTCACACAATAGTGGTCTAAGATATTTGTATCATTCACTGATAGGCGGTGCCATCTGCTTCTTTCTGCTTTTGACAGAGTAAACCAAAGGCATCAGAGGGAATTAAAGAAAAAGCGAGCGTATGGAAAAGTAACCGTAGTCTCTCATTGTTAAATCCTCTATGAAACTCTCTAAAGTTCCGTGTGTGAACTGTATATTCAGACTCCTTTCATAAGCCTTCTTACCCATATCCCTCTTCGGTCCTTGGTATCCTAGCCTCTTTGCAGAATCACTGATACGAACCCCTTACGTGACACGACTTTTGTGGATCCCCATACTATACAAGCCCTTTATGTGGATTTATGTTAATCCCCTTTTTCGACCCCTTTGAGGAAGGTTGCTCTCTGCCTGAAACTTCTGTATCTTATGTGAACCCCTCTCTTGGCCCTTCACATAGATTCCTCGTGTAGAGTTGCTCAGTGAACCTCTTCATAAGCAGAGCCTTATACAAAATCCCCCTAGATGCAAACGAGTTATTCAAACTCCCTCGGTGTGGAGGGGATGGTTCCTGTGAAGAAAAGAAGACGGGTTTCTTTTTAGAGATAAAAGAACGAACGTCTTCTGGAAGTTTTTCCCGCACTTATGTTGTTAGGGAAGTTAGGGGAAGCCGTGGAGATTCCCCAGCAACCTACTTAGAGAGAAATATAGTGTGGAATAACCAATGCTGAATCACAGTGTACAGGGCATATTCTGTAGAGGGTGGATGGTTGGGTCTCTCGGCTTCAGACACCATCGACTGCCAGGGTCATTCAGATGGACAACGCCCTTTCGGAACTGCGAATCCAAAATATTCAAGAGACGTTTTTCAAGTGTTTGAGATGATTCCAAAACCACATTCACACACTCCATGTATGGCACTTCACTCTTTGTAAGTGTATGATTACCATTTACTGGAAAGACTTTTACACTCGTGTTGCCAAAATGGTGTTGGAGTGGTTGAATAATGAAGCAAAGAAGTTCCTGTTGTCTAAGAGACGCAAAGAGACCAGTGACCAACATGATGGGGTAAATTGAGTAAATTATTTATATTTGCTTAGCAAAACTGCCATATAAGTCAACGTAAACATCTGTTTGAAACGTATATACTGCTGAAAATAACAAAAGGAACTCTAAGGCTTTATTTAGTTACGTCAAAAAAAAGAACTAAGGATTTATTTAGTTACGTCAAAAGCAACTCTACGAATATCTTTTTTAATTACGTTAGAAGCAAGAGAGTCATTCCCAGTCACTTCGCCCAATGATAACGCATAACTGTGATTTGGGTCAAGACAACGAAGCTATGACTGATTGAAAACACAACTCATGTCCCAAATACAATTCCACTACAAAGGAGGGGATTTTTCAGCATCATGTTCATATAAAAGTTGAAGATCTACTAACAGCAATAAATGGAATGAGATTAAAGAAAACAGCAGGTCCTGATAAGTTTTATGTGAGGACAATGAATCAAGAGAAATATGAGATAGTGAAGCGTTTGTCTTCTCTTTTTCATAGATCCTCTTAGGAGCCAACTTAACGTAAACCTGTTTAGCTCAGTAAAGGGAAGGATAAGATGTGATTTAAATACAGGTATTCAGAATTATCAAAGGCTCCGATAATCTTGATTTAACAAGCTACTGAGGGTTTAAGTAAAGAGTAGGTTCAGATGTGATTCAATATAGGTATTCAGAATTATATATAATTATCAGTGGCTTTGATAATCTCGATCTAACAAGGTACTGAGGGTTTCATTCGCGTAAAACGAGTCTCAGTAATGTAGGACCCTGGCGACAGGTTTAGGGACGATGGTGGCGACAGGTGTTTTAGGGACGATATCAACGCCCAAGTTTCTCTGACGCACAGAATCGGGATGTGTGTGTGTGTGTGTGTGTGTGTGTCAGTGTCAAAGCTATGATTTGGTTCTCCTTTACGGGTTTGTATGGTCAATTTTAGCGTGGAGCTAAGAGGAGAAGGAAGAAGAAGAAGGAGGAGGAGGAAAAGAAAAAGAAAGAGGAAGAAAGAAGAAGTAGAAGAAGAAGAAAGAGGAGGAGGAAAAGAAGAAGAAAGAGGAAGAAAGAACAAGAAAGAGGAAGAAAGATGAAGAAGAAGAAGAAACCCTACAAAGATGAAGATCAAGAAAAACAGTAAAAGATGAAAGTATAAGAAGCCAGAGAGCAAGAAGCCATTTCTTTTTCCAGTTCACAGTCACCCAAGAGCCAGCCATCCACACAAGCGCTGGAAGCGCTCTCCTCTGCTGCTCCGTTACAGGCGTGTGTACCCTTGGTCCCACTGCCGCTTCCTAGGAAAAAAAAGATTTGTATAATCAAGAACTGTAACTTGGAACTGAATTTCAGTCTCTGAGTGCCGAGAAAAATTATTATTATTATTATTATTATTATTATTATTATTATTATTGTTGTTATTATTATTATTATTATTATTATTGTTATTATTATTATTATTATTATTATTGTTATTATTAATATTATTATTATTATTATTATTATTATTATTATTATTATTATTATTATTATTATCATTATTATTATTATTATTATTATTATGACGATCATTATTATTATTATTATGACGATTATTATTATTATTATTATTATTATTATTATTATTATTATTATTATTATTATTATTCACGACATCTAGCTCTGGTCTGCCCTACTACCAGGCCCCTTGTAAACCCATGTTCTCTCGTCGTTTTGGTGGGACGTCTTATAAATCTTGTGGTTTACATCTCCCTGAAGAAGTAGAAGACGAAGAAGAAGAAGTAACGAGTTTCCCCCGATTGTCAGCAGCGGCGGGGGGCGCGACGCGTCGCCCAGTGTGATCCAGGTGCGAGATGTTTTCCCTTTGATATGCACGAGGCTGCCAGGCGCTTGTCCTAGTCATCAGACCCAACGGGGAGGCGCTGTTCCCACCACGCCCACCTCCTCCCTCAACACGATACCATTTTTCTTTTTCTTTTTCCTTTTTTCAAGTTTTACTGTTTTTACCGAGTGACGTCATGTAATGAAAGTTGTTGTTTTGGCTTGCCCTTCAGTGAGGTGGGTTGGGCTTGCCCTTCAGTGAGGTAGGTTGGGCTTGCCCTTCATTGAGGTAGGTTGGGCTTGCCCTTCATTGAGGTAGGTTGGGCTTGCCCTTCGGTGAGGTGGGTTGGGCTTGCCCTTCAATGAGGTGGGTTGGGCTTGCCCTTCATTGAGATAGGTTGCGCTTGCCCTTCAGTGAGGCGGGTTGGGCTTGCCCTTCAGTGAGATGGGTTGGGCTTGCCCTTCAGTGAGGTAGGTTGGGCTTGCCCTTCAGTGAGGTAGGTTAGACTTGCCCTCTATGAGGCATCACTTTCCTGGCCTCCCTTAAGTGAGGTCGTCAGTTTGACCTCCCACCTGTGGAGGCGTTACGTGCAGTTCAAGCGCCCCCCTCTCCAGCCAGCTCCACCACCTGGCTGCGGTTGGTGGAATGACCAATTCGTAATCACCCATTTGTGCTAAACTTTCCCCCTACACACACACACACACACACACACACACACACACACACACACACACACCAGACAGCGTACATGAATTTAAGAAGTTGTTTGATCGTGAAGAATGATAAGAGAGGGTTTAAAACTCCCTCCCCGGACAGTACCATATAGATTGACTCACACACACACACACACACACACACACACAGAGGAGAGAGAGTCTTGCCTCCGTGGCTGCACGAAGCACCAGTGTGAAGAACCCGCGTTGTAAGCTTGCATCCCCAGACGTGAAAGAGGTTATGAGATGGACGATGCGGGTGGTGAAGTTGATGGCGCGTGTCGTCATGCTGAAGTTCCGACGAGGATCATGGTGTGAGGAGCTCTAGTTACGAAGTCAAGAGGCAGACTTGTAGTATATCCTACCTAGGGCTATCAGTCAGGGTAGGGCTACATGTCAGGGTGAGGCTACCAGTTAGGGTAGGGCTACTAGTTAGGGTAGGGGCCACCAGTCAGCGTAGGGGCGACCAGTCAGGATAGGGCTACCAGTCAGAATAGGGCTACCAGTCAGGGTAGGGTTTACAGTCTGGGTAGGGCTTACAGTCTGGGTAGGGCTGCCAGTCAGGGTAAGGTTACCAGTGAGGGTAGGGCTACCAGTCAGGGTAAGGTTACCAGTTAGGGTAGGGCTACCAGTCAGGGTAAGGGTTACCAGTTAGGGTAGGGCTACCAGTTAGCGTAGGGGCTACCAGTCAGGGTAGGGCTACCAGTTAGGGTTGGGCTACCAGTCAGGGTAGGGCTACCAGTTAGGGTTGGGCTACCAATCAGTGTAGGGCTACCAGTTAGGGTTGGGCTACCAGTCAGTGTAGGGCTACCAGTTAGGGTTGGGCTACCTGTCAGGGTAGGGCTACCAATTGCCTTTAGAAAGACCTGGTATAACACTAGGACTCTTTCATAGAAATGAGTCCTGGAGTGTTATCAATAAATCAATTAATGAATAAATGAATACATGAATGTTCAAATAGATATATATATATTTTTTCGTCATACTGACCTAGCAGCATTATGCTTTAGTTTATTACCAATCATTTTTTTTTTCAACATTTCAATAACGTTTAAATGCCTGGTAAACTCATCTCATTCCTTTGATATCAGATAGTGTATAAAAAAAAAAAACATTTTTAAATGTGTTCTGAACTTTCGGGTTGATAGCGTGTCTGATTAATATTCACAGATAATCTTGATAAAGTACTAGTATGAGGTATTTTATTCATAATGTATAATTCAACAGTGTAGCATTCGCAGGTCTGAATTATTCAGTTGATATGAATGTGATTTCATTTTATAGATGATGAGACTCGCTGGAACCTGTCACTTTCCTCCTGTCCCCTTTTACCGTGTCACTTTCCTCTTCAGTTTCCACCCATCACTTTCCTCCGGTCACTCGAACGGGGCCTGAACATGCAGGAGGGTGAAAGGAGGGCAAGGAATAGAGTGAATTGGAGCGATGTGGTATACCGGGGTTGACGTGCTGTCAGTGGATTGAATCAAGGCATGTGAAGCGTCTGGGGTAAACCATGGAAAGCTGTGTAGGTATGTATATTTGCGTGTGTGGACGTATGTATATACATGTGTATGGGGGTGGGTTGGGCCATTTCTTTCGTCTGTTTCCTTGCGCTACCTCGCAAACGCGGGAGACAGCGACAAAAAAAAAAAAAAAAAAAAATATATATATATATATATATATATATATATATATATATATATATATATATATATATATATATATATATAAGGTTATCCACAGTTGTCACTACTTCGGAGTGCTACTTCGAGGTAGCACCTCGAAGTAGCACACTGAAGTAGCGTCAGGAACACACCCCAACACCACCTAGGTCATCATACATTATGTGCCTCCTTATAACGTCTCCTTCATATGGAAGCCATGACGAATATCATCGATAAAAGATTTCTGAACTTCGCCTAAAAATGGCTTGGTTGAGTTTCTCTCTCTCTCTCTCTCTCTCTCTCTCTCTCTCTCTCTCTCTCTCTCTCTCTCTCTCTCTCTCCCCTGTTATCCTCACTTTATTTACGCTTCTGGGAAGAACTATTAAGCCGATGTATTGACTCTAGTACGATGTCGTATGGGGGGAAAAAATATGACGGGATAAGAAAAAAAAGATTTTCTTTTAGTAGAATGTTTGAAATCGTAGAGGAATATAGTCTTGCGTGATGAGAATTGAAGAAAACAACATTGGCGCGTCCAGGAATATTCTGAACGAATGTGTGAATTAAGCGAATATGGACCAATGCGATAATGCATCAATCATTTGGTCAATGCCCTGCCTCTCTCTCTCTCTCTCTCTCTCTCTCTCTCTCTCTCTCTCTCTCTCTCTCTCTCTCTCTCTCTCTCTAAGTCGGCTTCTTATCAACGTTTATACAATCGGATGAGATAAAGAAGGCACAGTCCTAACGAATCCATTGTTATCAGCGGGGAGTAGCCTCGCCGGAGAGTGTATCCTCCGCTACACAACCCCGTCACTCATGGATCTTCTCTTTTATGTAACCCGTCATTAACGGGGGCGAGTTAATATGGCGCAGACGGCTGCCGCGGGTCCACAATGGTGCGAATTAAACTGATGTGGGTGTTTTCGTGCGGCAGTTTATTGGCCAATTTATTTAAAATCATCAGCTGAAAGGGTGATAATGATTATGTTTATTTTTTTTGATGGGGGTTGGGAGTTTATCTGAGTGTGATTGCATCACTTGGTGTTTTCGGTGCGAGTCCATGTTGCTTACCCGCTGAGAGTGTCTTGGTTGTCTCCTTCTTGCGGGCTTGGAGCAGAGGTTAATGATTGGTCCCGACTGAGTCTCTCTCTCTCTCTCTCTCTCTCTCTCTCTCTCTCTCTCTCTCTCTCTCTCTCTCTCTCTCTCTCTCTCTCTCTCTCGTGCTTGCCGCGTTGAACTTAACATAATACCGAATTGTTCATTTCGTGGTCTGGATCGAGTCTTAACTCCCTAGTCTGATATCTAGTGTCAGTCTTGGGTCTGGTTGGAAGATCTGGGTCTCGATCGAGTGTTAATCCCTTAAGGTAGATCACACTGAGGGTCTTCTACTTATGGTAGATCTCATCTCGTGAGGTGGGGCGTGTCGCCCTCACCTCTTCTGGCTTACTTTCTGATAGTTATTATTGTGTGGTGAGGAAGGGATTAAAGGAAAGGGGGTTGAACAAGGGGAAGGTACAGTTGAGAAATGGAAAATTGTTATAGATAGTGTATACCTGTCCAGCTTTGGTTTTACTGCAGTGTGTGAATGGTTTACTGGATATGTGGTTGTTTTTATGTATATTCATATAGATAGGGGCTTTGTATGTACTGTTGTTACTTCTTTGGTTTGGGAAAGGTAATTAGCTTAAGTATTGTTTGTGCGTATCGATGGATGGCTGGAGCCTCTCTTTAGTTCTTTGATGACCCATAGCACTGCTTCTTTTCTTGGGGTACGTGGAACTTCATCAGTAAGGTGCATGAAGCACAGTTCGAGGATCAGAAGGTATATTGCAACTGATCTGTTTTGTTTAAGCAGACCACTGCTTTTGCGCATAAAGTTTACTCAGAGCTGCACTATTCTGGCAAGATTTATCAATATAAAAATTTAAATGATTAAATGAATCACCATTGGGAGGTGCAGGTAATGCCCTACTTTGAGGCCAAGTGCTTCGCCAAGCGAAAAAAGGTTAGGAACTTCTGCTTTATGCGAACCTCCTTGCGTCTTAATTGGGTTCGGCATCTTTCACATTCCCTAGTCTCCTTACCTACATTTACTTCCCATTTTCCATCATTGTATTTTTTCCTGCTTATGGTCCCTTTCCGTATTTACCCTCTTGGGATGTCATTACTCACCAGCATTCACCAGTTTAGCTTTGTTCCTTGTCTTTCTTTCCCTCCCTGACGATGCCACAAATGCCTCTTGTCCTGGTCATTCCCGCTTTGTTCGTCTCCTACTTACCTTCACTACTCTGGCCTTACGATCCGTGTCCAGCATACATCTCTCCCTCTCGCTAAGGGTAGCCTTACACCATCCCTCAGCTCCCTCGTCAACCTTTCCCTATCAACTCCAGCATCCGTCTCATCAGCCCTCCAAAGTACATTCCCTCCATCCCTTCCTTCTCCCTCACAAGTCTTATATTATCCTCCCAAAACCGCCTCTCTTTTTGAGACACCTGTGCCCTTCTGATCATCCCTCCGAATCCACCCACATTTCTTCCCTGGTGAATACCTAATGTGGGTCCTCTACCTCCATGGCCTGGGCTAGGCTCAGGCTGCTAAAGTAGGTCATTGGTCGACCAAGCTGTTGGAAGCCGCAGGCCTAAGACCCACGTTAGCCACCACAGCTTGGCTAGTCTGGTATACTTTGTAAGTACTTGCTCAGAGCGTTCTGAAGACTCAGAGCGTTCTTGAACTTCTCCACCGAGCATCTGGTAGTATTTTAGATACTCGCAGGCAAGGTTTTGAAAAGGTGCGGGACCCCAAGTGTTACAGGTGTTCTTTCTTTTGTGTATATCGCTCCTTTTGATGTCATAGATAGTATTTGACAGTCTTTTATGCCGGGTGCCAGTTGGGGACCATGCCTTTTAGGATTTTCCAGGTGTAAAGAATATTATACCTTTCCCATGTGCGCTCCAGTTAGTGCATCCTCAGTGATTTCAACTGTTTGCAGTAATTTACTTTCTTTACCACGTTGCTATGGACCGTAAAGGTTCTCTGAACACTTATAATAATTCCTCATTTTCTCCTGCCTCGTAAGGTGATGTTAGAGCACAGCAATATTTCATTCATGAAAGAATTACCGTCATGAAGAGTATCATCATTGGTATTTCTTCCCTTGTCTTGAAACTCCGAAAGATCTATCCCACGATCCTCTGCTGTAGGCAGTTGCTGCTTCGTTGTGTCCTCAAGAGGTTAGGTTTTTAGACACAATTACTCTGAGGTCTTTCGCATTAATCTGTTTTGTTTATGACGGTATCTGGGTCGTTCCTGTATTCTGTACTGATTTTAATTTCATTTTCTGCACACCGGAGGGGTTTTAACTTATCCGCTTTGAAAAGCATGTTATTCTCGGTGGCGTAGTGAAAGAATTCATTTTTGTTTGTAGGCTTTCAGCTTCCTCTGCTGACGTGATTTTGATATTCATTTTAGTACAATTTACAGAGGTTAATATGAAACCGTGACTCGTGTTGGAATCAACGTTACATGTAAGACTGAAGAACACAAGAGGTGCAGATACAGTTCTTTAGGGTGATCGAGCTTTTGACTCAAGAGGCAATGGAAATTCCATGGTGCACAACAACGAGTTGTTATCTGGTAGTTAAAAAATTATGTATACATCTCCAGATTTTCCTAGTTTTTTTTTTTCTATCTATGGCAATTTTTAGTACTGTGACACCATGGTTACGTTAATTAGATCTTCAAGCAAATTATGAGTAAATCACCTCATCATTTTGTTTGCTCTCCAGAGCCACAGCAAGACATATCATTGTGGTCAGTTGGACGAGTTAAGATCTACCTTCCCTGAAACCATGTTGACCTGGGTTTTTTTTTAGACTGATCAGTTCCAGATATTAAGTCAGTTTGCTTCGTACGAGTTTCTCGAAAGATGTGTGATTTCATTACTATCGGTCGATAGTTTTTCTTTTTTTTTTGGGGGGGGGGGATTGCTTGGCTTCCACGTTTGTGGAGTTGGACAATGTGAGTCAGTGTCCAACTCTCGGAGATGAAGCCAGAATCTAGACTTTTCGTCCTGGGTATATTTTAGCGCTCGTGTGAGAGGTGTTTTCAGCTTTATGAAGACTGAGCACCAGGAGTCTGGTTCTGGGGTAAAGAGATTAGGGATGCTATCACTGGCCCTCACGAAATCTTCCGTGTTGCGTTGGTGAGATCCGCTTTGTATAACATGTGAGAACATCAGTTTAGCAAGAAGTCTTTAAGGTGGTTCTTGACTCACTGACTACCGATTCATATTGCGGTTTCAGAATCTCGTTCATCTCCAGGCAGTCATCCGTAGAAGTACCCTCGTATGTTTCCAGAAAGCCAGATATGTTTGTGATCTTCGATTTTGGGTCGTTTCTAATCAGATGAATGAGTCTATCCTCTTCTACTTATTCCTGTGTTCTTATGACATTCTGAGTCTATCGTTTTATTTCCTTTGCTGGGTGAGCTGAGTCTTTTTTTCTATTTTTTTTTTTTATTTTTGATCTGCCATCTTTTTCGCTTCCTATAGAGTGCTCGTCTCTCTTGTTCTGCCTGAGACTTATTATGTCTTTTGTATGTTTGGTGTACCAAAGTCGTCATGTCTTTAGCACATTTCTCCTCAGTTTTGGTTCTGAGCAGGGTATTCCATTGTGCCACATACGTATTAACTACTTCTTACTTTCATCCATTTATTGTTAAAACTAAAATTGCTGAATACACCATTCCATGGTTACGTGTGTTTTGCCTAGACGGATTAGCATCCAAACTTGTTCTTCCTTCGTCTAATTTATGATCATGGTATAGGGTATTTAAGATGATGTCACATAGTAGGCCCACATTGTTCGTCAGTTATAAGTCAGAGTGTTAATGTTTCTGGTTGGTTTTGATGTCTCCTGACTGTGGGAGAACTTGCCACACTCTGAACAACTCTCTTTACTGTGGCTATTCGTTCGAGCTACCTCTGGTGTCAGTAGCTACAGCTACAATGTTGTTTCCTATGTGAGGTAGATTGAAGTCCCTTAAGACGAGTACATTTGAGTATCGGTTTCGGAGAAAGTCAAGACAGGTTTCTATATTCCTTATTTGTTCCCTTATGATCTTGTGGTTTTGCATCTGGTGGTCTACAGTGTAACGCAGTGACCTGGTTTTGTTTTCCATCCTTAACAGCGAGTTCCTCTGCTACGTCATGTGTGAGCATTTCAGAGGCTCATTTGTTATGAAAGTTTATCGCCTCCACATGAACTCCTTAGTCCTGGGATCTGCACCTCATTTTTCTTATAGTCTTTCGTGTGTGTTTCAGCGAAGGCTGCAAATACTGCGACTAGCATCGTTCTGTAAGACATTCATGAGGATTTGATTTTTTCGGTGAGATTTGAATCCCTGTTCTTTACATGACATGGTTTCTGAGTTGTTTAGGGGGGATTAAT
The DNA here is from genome assembly GCF_036320965.1 of Panulirus ornatus. NCBI lineage: Eukaryota > Metazoa > Arthropoda > Malacostraca > Decapoda > Palinuridae > Panulirus > Panulirus ornatus. The sequence goes on along the minus strand of NC_092261.1, from coordinate 15,623,146 downwards.
ACGCTCTGATCATCGATCTTTTTGGTAGAGGGAGACAAATTGTCATTTCCTCCACTGGCTGTTCTTCCCTACCTCTCTTTGGTCCAGCGTCTGAATTTGAAAATAAAAAAGGGGGGGTCTCATTGTCCCTGATGTGTGGTTATCCTTGCAGTACTGGTTCAGACAGCGCTTAAACTCATCTCTTCCACTTTCCCGCCTCCCCCAGTGCAGCCAGGGGAGTCAGTCAGTCAGCGGTGAGTGGGGTTTGACAGGCAGTAAAACACGTATGACTATACCAGCCACTTGGGGGCGTCCGTGTGGTAAACACGTCGCTGTTTGTTGACCCCTTTCATACTGAGTGACGTGGTGGGTAGCCACGCGAGACCCTAGGGTGAGGGGACAGAAGGGAGAAGTGAAGGGGCGGGAGAGAAAGTTAGAAGAGGAGTGAGGGTGCGAAGGAAATGAGCCACAGAGAGAGAGAGAGAGAGAGAGAGAGAGAGAGAGAGAGAGAGAGAGAGAGAGAGAGAGAGAGAGACTCTCTCCTTGAAAGTACGAATCATTGACTCTACGAAGCTGTGGACCAACAGTCTTTGCTCTTGACTGTAAGATGTGTTCATTCACTGAATGATGATGCTATCGTGCCTTACACATTATGTACATGTTTCTGAGGCATTTTTACTTTGCCGCTTTTAATGATACAGTGTTCTTTCCTTACTTTGCTTATACTTTACGTATATACGACCTCGAGGCAGTCAGATGGTAGTATAAAGACTGATTTGGATCCCATAGCTACTACTTTATGTGAGGCAAAGACTTGACTGTATATCCAAATGTGACGTAATATTGTTGATTGATAAACACTTTACAAGATGCAAAAACCTTTGGAAGTTAAGCATAGAATCTTGTAAACCAACACTTTGTAGACTTCACCGAACGTGTAGGAGCTGCGAATGGCAAGTTAAGTAGCCAAATGTAATGCACGTTGATGGAAATCACTGAACTGGTTTTTTTTTTATCAAACACAGATTAACTCTGGTAACATGACAGTCTCCCGTGATGATATGGTTTGGCTCAATTTTTTTTCCACTGAAGTATGGAAGGTTAAGTAATGTGGCCTGAAGGACCTCTTGATAAGAGCTGTTAGTAGTTGGTAATGAGGGACTGAGACAAGTGGCTTTTGTTTTCCTATCGTTACTTAATGAGACTTTACAGAGTAGACACTGAATGGAGTCAGCTCTAGCGTGACGGGGTTGTGTGACATTATCATAGTGGTAAGATGTAATATCCTTATGGAGTTGCAGGAGTCGGAGAATAGTGAGTGCTCAACGTTCATGTCTTCTTGTATAGTTTATAGTATTCCACTATAGCCTCATCTCTTCTCTCTACAGTGAGATATCTCTCGTGCACGTTTCCCTCCTCCTCCTCCTGCCTCTAAGCTTTCATATAGGAGGAGGAAGACTGGCTCTTCAGATATCATCGTCGAATCTCGCGGCTGACTGATGTGTTGGGGAGCAAGATATGAACCTGTTTCTGCCCAGCGGGACGCATGAAGTATTCCTCACTGCACGAGACGAGCGTGTCCTGCTTTAGTGTTGTGGTGGTGGAACACGAGTGTTGCAGCGATGCCTATTGGCTTATGGACGAGCTGGGGAGGGAGGGGGGGACGTCTATTACCTGTGTTTTCCTGCTTGTTGAAGTCCTAGACCCTTGGCTGATGAACTCTGTGTAAACCTATCCTTTCTTTTTTTTTTTTCAGCGAACGAGGCTTTATTTGCTTAGATATGCAAAGACGGAACCTTTTTGTAGGTGAGTGGGAGAAGGGCACACTGCAGGGGGTAGGTGGTGGTAAGCCAGAGGGCGCAAAGTTGGGTACAGTACTTGGACATAGGAGGGTGAGAGGTGGGCCTGTGATTGTGAGGGTGAGGGACACACTGTAGGGGCTAGTACGAGAGGCAAGCATAGAGCGAAGAAAGTCCCAGGGACCCAGATGGTCCCCTTGTATATCGTATTTACCTTCGTCTTTAAGATTCCTGGTTTCAAACGATTTTCACAAGATCGATTTCAAAACGATGAGAAATATTGCAATTACCCGTTGGTATATACTGCAGCAATTTATGCCATCAAGTTTTTCAAAGCAATCTTCGATCCTCAGTGATGATTATGACATTAATTATCACATTACTTAGTTTCTTTATGTGTTTAATCCTTTTCAGTTGGCTTCGACAATTAGATTTCGCTGACTATTCCGGCAAGAAACCTTGAGGGTTTGTACCATAGATGTGTCAAGGATGATTTTGATTTCACTCTTAGGATTTGAGAGCAGATGGAGTGTATGTGGCACAATATAGCAGTGTGCAGGACTACTTGAGTGCCAGTGGCATGGTAAAATGGTTAGTGGCACACTTAAAAAGACACTCTGTTCAGACTTACCACCACACTGGAAGATAACAGCTCGACTTTATATCGGTCACATGTTACTCTCTGTCTAGCTGACCTGGTGGCTGTAACACGTTACCCTTTGGTTTGCTGACCTGGTGGCTGTAACACGTTACCCTTTGGTTAGCTGACCTGGTGGCTGTAACACGTTACCCTTTGGGTAGCTGACCTGGTGGCTGTAACACGTTACCCATTGGTTAGCTGACCTGGTGGCTGTAACAGGTTACCCTTTGGTTAGCTGACCTGGTGGCTGTAACAGATTACCTATTGGTCAGCTGACACCTCCCCCTGTCTGGCTGATATCTCCTCTTCCTGAGCTGACACCTCCCATTGCTCGCTGACACCGCTCGTGGCTGGCTAGACACACTTGCCCTCTCTGGCTGACAGCTTCCCAGACTGAACTGACACTTCCCATGGCTGGCTGACACACTTCCTCTGTCTGGCTGACACTAACTCTTCTCGAGGCCAGCTGACACACTTCCTCTCTCTGGCTGACACTAACTCTTCACGAGGCCAGCTGACACACCTACCTTGGCTGGTCTACTGACGTACTTGGATTATATATATGTAAATGGAGAAAAAATAGAGAGAATGCCCAGTGCAGCGTTATATTACTTCGTGCAAATATCTGCAGGTCCGAACGACGCTGACTTAGAATTAACACAAGATTTTAAGTTATATATCACTATATATAAGTTATATAGCTATATATAAGTTATAAGTTATATAACAGTACATACAGGATGATCACACGGCTGCATTTACGTTTACAACTTCCTGTAATAGTTAATAGTTGTAGTTATTATTTTCTTTTAATCTATCATACCTTTCGCTTTTGCACTCTATATTTCCTTAATTGTATAAACCCAAGATCTCTTTTGTATGGGGATCCAGCAGCCCAAAGACTGCGCCACAATCAGCAATAGGGAAATGAGGGATATTATATATATATATATATATATATATATATATATATATATATATATATATATATATATATATATATATATATATCAAGGAAATAGGGGATAGGGGGAAAAGAATACTTCCCACGTATTCCCTGCGTGTCGTAGAAGGCGACTAAAAGGGGAGGGAGCGGGGAGGCTGGAAATCCTCCCCTCCAGTTTTTACTTTTCAAAAAGAAAGAATAAAGAAGGGGGCCAAGTGAGGATTTTCTCTCAAGAGTTCGGTTCTCTGTGCTTGATGCTACCTCGCTTAAGCGGGAAATGGCAAATATGTATGACAAAGAATCAAGGAAAACTATTTACATTTAGCAGAAGACATCACCATACCCCTTCATGAGTTGTACTGTGTACGAGACTCGAGTGTCTTTCCCAGAGACACGACCTTCTCTCAAAAGGACGAGGTTAACTTGTGAACTTAATTCTACAACTCAATCTCTGTAACTTTTGAGTGAGCAAACTTTCGCTCTGGTTTTCTCCACTAGTTGTCAGGTCATGCTGTATGGGAGTTTTAGATTTTTTTTTTTAATAGGATGGTTAGAGGAGAGGAAGGATGAGATGGGATAGGGGAGTTGATAGTTTCATATGGAAGAAAGGACTGTAGTGTGTACAGGTGTATGGTGCCAGGTTTTTTGGATGCATGTGGGGGATTTTCTGAGTTTTTTTTTTTTTCTTTTTTTTATGCCTTATTGAATACCTCCGACAGACTGGGGGTGTGTATGTGTGTGTTTTACCTTTGGGGTTTTGATGGAGATTCACTAAGCAAAGCTAATCATTGTCTATTGTGTACATCCATGGATAACTAGAGCATCCCTGAGAACTTTGAGGTTTCAAGGGAACCAAGGGTGTGTGTTCCATGTTTGTAATGTTGTCCAGAGATCTCAGATTTGTCTGTGATTAGTATGATGGTTGTCTTCAAGTATGATGGTTGTCTTCAAGTATGATGATTGTCTTCATGTATGATGGTTGTCTTCAAGTATGATGGTTGTCTTCAGGTATGATGGTTGTCTTCAAGTATGACGGTTTCCTTCAAGTATGATGGTTGTATTCAAGTATGATGGTTGTCTTCAAGTATGATGATTGTCTTCATGTATGATGGTTGTCTTCAAGTATGATGGTTGTCTTCAAGTATGATGGCTGTCTTCAAGTATGATGGTTGTCTTCAAGTATGATGGTTGTCTTCAGGTATGATGGTTGTCTTCAAGTATGACGGTTGTTTTCAAGTATGATGATTGTCTTCAGGTATGATGGTTGTCTTCAAGTATAATGGTTGTCTTCAAGTATGATGGTTGTCTTCAAGTATGATGGCTGTCTTCAAGTATGATGGTTGTCTTCAAGTATGATGGTTGTCTTCAAGTATGATGGCTGCTTCTCGTAGCTATGAACAGATTGGTCTAATCTCGAATCGTTCGTGTTGTTCTACCGTCCTACACACTGGTCAAGGTGGCTTTTCCTTGTATTGATCTCTTTGTTGATATGATCTGTCGTCATACTCCCTTGATGTGAGTGTGTGGCTCAGGATTCTGCAGCTTTTGGGGTCCCAGCAGCAAGAGAGAGAGAGAGAGAGAGAGAGAGAGAGAGAGAGAGAGAGAGAGAGAGGGAGGGAGGGAGAGAGAGACTCGCTCGCCAGTGGGAAATTTCCAGCCATCTGGTCAGTTTTTTCCGGCATGTGTTGGGGGAGAGAAAACGGTAGGAAAATAAGATATATCTAATACAACTGAAAATGTATTTATTCTATTGACCAGACCAGCGTGTGTGTGTGTGTGTGTGTGTGTGTGTGTGTGTGTGTGTGTGTGTGCGTGTGTCTGTGTGTGTGTGTGTGTGTGTGAATACTGAAAGTGATTACTATCTTTGTGTTACGAGGAGATAATGTTTACACCCGTGTTAGCCCCTGTCTGTTAACCTTGTGTATGCACCAGTTCTTTTACTGTCACATGCGTATAAACAGGCTCACATACATACACCAGCCTAATTCAGGTACCTAGTAATCGACCAGCTCCGAGAAGAGGATAAACACCTTGGTTGGATGTGGGCTTACTGCTGCACTTAGGATTCGAACCTTTGCGGGCCCGACCCCGACTCGGGCCCGTGCTGATTCATGGTCAGCATCGCTAACCAATACACCACATGTAGTGTATGTGTGTGTGTGTGTGTGTGTGTGTGTGTGTGTAATGACTGGTTTTTACTGTACGAGGAGGGAGTTTTGCACTCGTAAGGCCTCATCCCTTGAATATTCTGTACTATCACTGACCTTAATATTCTTTACGCTGTATGCTGTATGCATTAACCATATCGTCATTCATTTCATTCATTTCATCATCATTCCTATACTATAGAATTACATCTACACATCTTGTTTTTCTAACCATTTTCTTTCTAATTTTCCTTTTGGTTGATCCATCCTTACGTCACTCAACGAACCAAGTGTTCATTGTCATTGATATGTTTCATAACTTAAGGGTTGTCATCAGGTCACTCTTCCCTCTTCCCAGCTGGGCAAACATATGAGTCCTCTAACTTGTCCCCATAACTCCCCTTTCTTAAGCCTGGTACCGTTTTTTGTTCCTCTGCTCTGGACCTTTTCTCTATTCACTCTTCTTGCTTTTAGGTGCGGTGACCAAACTTGAGATGTGAATATTCTAAGTTTTGGCTTTATGTGTGATGTGAACAGCTTGCTGAATATTTCTGTAATCATGAACTTAAGAGCGAGTCTAAGATTAGCCAGTAGACGACTTAACTCTTTGCCAGATGTGGATATTCTAAGTTTTGGCTTTATGTGTGTGATGTGAACAGCTTGCTGAATGTTTCTGTAACCATGAACTTGAGAGCGAGTCTAAGATTAGCCAGCAGACGACTGATCTCCTGAACTCTTTGCCTGAAGGTGTGATTTTTGGCACAGGTTAGGGACGTTGTCGACTTCCATGTATATCTGCAGGATGCTTAATGACAACAAGGCCTTCTTCAGCCTTGACACACCCTCATTACTTTACAATGACTTGCGTTGGACCTCGTTCATCATGCATCAGTTTGGGTTGACCTTCATCAACCATATATTAGGCCCACTTTTGGAGTCTGTTTAGATCCCCTTGCAGGTTGATACAATCCTCCATGCTTGGTCACTTCCCGGATGATCTTCGCATCCTCTGAATACATTATGCAGTTTGCTGACATGTCATATATACATAGAAGGGTAATGGTCCCAGAATACTAGCTTTGCGGCACTGCGCTTCTGAGCTCAACACATTGTAAGAAGAACCACTTTTTTTTTTTCTTTTAAGGAATTCAAGTTCTTTCCTCTTGATTATTTATTTCTTGAATCCCCTCCACTAAACTGAATGTTTATATCTGTCGTAAGTACTCGTAGGCAGGAGGTGCCCTTGTAAGTACTCGTAGGCAGGAAGTGCCCTTGTCGTAAGTACTCGTAGGCAGGAGGTGCCCTTGTAAGTACTCGTAGGCAGGAGGTGCCCTTGTAAGTACTCGTAGGCAGGAAGTGCCCTTGTCGTAAGTACTCGTAGGCAGGAGGTGCCCTTGTAAGTACTCGTAGGCAGGAGGTGCCCTTGTAAGTACTCGTAGGCAGGAGGTGCCCTTGTAAGTACTCGTAGGCAGGAGGTGCCCTTGTAAGTACTCGTAGGCAGGAGGTGCCCTTGTAAGTACTCGTAGGCAGGAAGTGCCCTTGTCGTAAGTACTCGTAGGCAGGAGGTGCCCTTGTAAGTACTCGTAGGCAGGAAGTGCCCTTGTCGTAAGTACTCGTAGGCAGGAGGTGCCCTTGTAAGTACTCGTAGGCAGGAGGTGCCCTTGTAAGTACTCGTAGGCAGGAGGTGCCCTTGTAAGTACTCGTAGGCAGGAGGTGCCCTTGTAAGTACTCGTAGGCAGGAGGTGCCCTTGTAAGTACTCGTAGGCAGGAAGTGCCCTTGTCGTAAGTACTCGTAGGCAGGAAGTGCCCTTGTCGTAAGTACTCGTAGGCAGGAGGTGCCCTTGTAAGTACTCGTAGGCAGGAGGTGCCCTTGTAAGTACTCGTAGGCAGGAGGTGCCCTTGTAAGTACTCGTAGGCAGGAGGTGCCCTTGTAAGTACTCGTAGGCAGGAAGTGCCCTTGTCGTAAGTACTCGTAGGCAGGAAGTGCCCTTGTCGTAAGTACTCGTAGGCAGGAAGTGCCCTTGTCGTAAGTACTCGTAGGCAGGAGGTGCCCTTGTAAGTACTCGTAGGCAGGAGGTGCCCTTGTAAGTACTCGTAGGCAGGAGGTGCCCTTGTAAGTACTCGTAGGCAGGAGGTGCCCTTGTAAGTACTCGTAGGCAGGAGGTGCCCTTGTAAGTACTCGTAGGCAGGAGGTGCCCTTGTAAGTACTCGTAGGCAGGAAGTGCCCTTGTCGTAAGTACTCGTAGGCAGGAGGTGCCCTTGTAAGTACTCGTAGGCAGGAGGTGCCCTTGTAAGTACTCGTAGGCAGGAGGTGCCCTTGTAAGTACTCGTAGGCAGGAAGTGCCCTTGTCGTAAGTACTCGTAGGCAGGAGGTGCCCTTGTAAGTACTCGTAGGCAGGAGGTGCCCTTGTAAGTACTCGTAGGCAGGAAGTGCCCTTGTCGTAAGTACTCGTAGGCAGGAAGTGCCCTTGTCGTAAGTACTCGTAGGCAGGAGGTGCCCTTGTAAGTACTCGTAGGCAGGAGGTGCCCTTGTAAGTACTCGTAGGCAGGAGGTGCCCTTGTAAGTACTCGTAGGCAGGAAGTGCCCTTGTCGTAAGTACTCGTAGGCAGGAAGTGCCCTTGTCGTAAGTACTCGTAGGCAGGAGGTGCCCTTGTAAGTACTCGTAGGCAGGAGGTGCCCTTGTAAGTACTCGTAGGCAGGAAGTGCCCTTGTCGTAAGTACTCGTAGGCAGGAAGTGCCCTTGTCGTAAGTACTCGTAGGCAGGAAGTGCCCTTGTCGTAAGTACTCGTAGGCAGGAGGTGCCCTTGTAAGTACTCGTAGGCAGGAAGTGCCCTTGTCGTAAGTACTCGTAGGCAGGAGGTGCCCTTGTAAGTACTCGTAGGCAGGAAGTGCCCTTGTCGTAAGTACTCGTAGGCAGGAGGTGCCCTTGTAAGTACTCGTAGGCAGGAAGTGCCCTTGTCGTAAGTACTCGTAGGCAGGAAGTGCCCTTGTCGTAAGTACTCGTAGGCAGGAAGTGCCCTTGTCGTAAGTACTCGTAGGCAGGAAGTGCCCTTGTCGTAAGTACTCGTAGGCAGGAAGTGCCCTTGTCGTAAGTACTCGTAGGCAGGAAGTGCCCTTGTCGTAAGTACTCGTAGGCAGGAGGTGCCCTTGTAAGTACTCGTAGGCAGGAAGTGCCCTTGTCGTAAGTACTCGTAGGCAGGAAGTGCCCTTGTCGTAAGTACTCGTAGGCAGGAAGTGCCCTTGTCGTAAGTACTCGTAGGCAGGAAGTGCCCTTGTCGTAAGTACTCGTAGGCAGGAGGTGCCCTTGTAAGTACTCGTAGGCAGGAGGTGCCCTTGTAAGTACTCGTAGGCAGGAGGTGCCCTTGTAAGTACTCGTAGGCAGGAGGTGCCCTTGTAAGTACTCGTAGGCAGGAAGTGCCCTTGTCGTAAGTACTCGTAGGCAGGAGGTGCCCTTGTAAGTACTCGTAGGCAGGAGGTGCCCTTGTAAGTACTCGTAGGCAGGAAGTGCCCTTGTCGTAAGTACTCGTAGGCAGGAAGTGCCCTTGTCGTAAGTACTCGTAGGCAGGAAGTGCCCTTGTCGTAAGTACTCGTAGGCAGGAAGTGCCCTTGTCGTAAGTACTCGTAGGCAGGAAGTGCCCTTGTCGTAAGTACTCGTAGGCAGGAAGTGCCCTTGTCGTAAGTACTCGTAGGCAGGAAGTGCCCTTGTCGTAAGTACTCGTAGGCAGGAAGTGCCCTTGTCGTAAGTACTCGTAGGCAGGAGGTGCCCTTGTAAGTACTCGTAGGCAGGAGGTGCCCTTGTAAGTACTCGTAGGCAGGAGGTGCCCTTGTAAGTACTCGTAGGCAGGAGGTGCCCTTGTAAGTACTCGTAGGCAGGAGGTGCCCTTGTAAGTACTCGTAGGCAGGAGGTGCCCTTGTAAGTACTCGTAGGCAGGAGGTGCCCTTGTAAGTACTCGTAGGCAGGAAGTGCCCTTGTCGTAAGTACTCGTAGGCAGGAGGTGCCCTTGTAAGTACTCGTAGGCAGGAAGTGCCCTTGTCGTAAGTACTCGTAGGCAGGAAGTGCCCTTGTCGTAAGTACTCGTAGGCAGGAGGTGCCCTTGTAAGTACTCGTAGGCAGGAGGTGCCCTTGTAAGTACTCGTAGGCAGGAAGTGCCCTTGTCGTAAGTACTCGTAGGCAGGAGGTGCCCTTGTAAGTACTCGTAGGCAGGAGGTGCCCTTGTAAGTACTCGTAGGCAGGAGGTGCCCTTGTAAGTACTCGTAGGCAGGAGGTGCCCTTGTAAGTACTCGTAGGCAGGAGGTGCCCTTGTAAGTACTCGTAGGCAGGAAGTGCCCTTGTCGTAAGTACTCGTAGGCAGGAAGTGCCCTTGTCGTAAGTACTCGTAGGCAGGAGGTGCCCTTGTAAGTACTCGTAGGCAGGAGGTGCCCTTGTAAGTACTCGTAGGCAGGAGGTGCCCTTGTAAGTACTCGTAGGCAGGAGGTGCCCTTGTAAGTACTCGTAGGCAGGAGGTGCCCTTGTAAGTACTCGTAGGCAGGAGGTGCCCTTGTAAGTACTCGTAGGCAGGAGGTGCCCTTGTAAGTACTCGTAGGCAGGAAGTGCCCTTGTCGTAAGTACTCGTAGGCAGGAGGTGCCCTTGTAAGTACTCGTAGGCAGGAAGTGCCCTTGTCGTAAGTACTCGTAGGCAGGAGGTGCCCTTGTAAGTACTCGTAGGCAGGAGGTGCCCTTGTAAGTACTCGTAGGCAGGAGGTGCCCTTGTAAGTACTCGTAGGCAGGAGGTGCCCTTGTAAGTACTCGTAGGCAGGAGGTGCCCTTGTAAGTACTCGTAGGCAGGAGGTGCCCTTGTAAGTACTCGTAGGCAGGAGGTGCCCTTGTAAGTACTCGTAGGCAGGAGGTGCCCTTGTAAGTACTCGTAGGCAGGAGGTGCCCTTGTAAGTACTCGTAGGCAGGAGGTGCCCTTGTAAGTACTCGTAGGCAGAAGGTGCTCTTGTCGTAAGTACTCGTAGGCAGGAGGTGCCCTTGTAAGTACTCGTAGGCAGGAAGTGCCCTTGTCGTAAGTACTCGTAGGCAGGAGGTGCCCTTGTCGTAAGTACTCGTAGGAAGAAGGTGCCATTGCCGTAAGTACTCGTAGGAAGAGGGTGCCATTGTCGTAATTGCTCGTAGGTAGTAAGTACTCTCATCGTAAGTACTCGCAGGCGGAAGGAATTACATCCATCGTAAGTATTCTTAGGCAGGAATTACCCTCGTCGTAAGTACGCTCTACGTACGTAGTAGTAGGTTCTCTCATCGTAAGTGCCCGTAGGCAGGAGGTACTTTTGCCCTCCCGGGCCAGACCCCCCCTGGTGGCGGAAGCGATACCATCAACACTCCTCCTCCTCCTCCTCCTCCTCCTCCTGGATTATCACCAAACGTCAGGCCCTGGCCATCTAAAAGGGGATGGGGGGACGACCTCCTATCTCAGGAGATGATCTGTATGGTTCTCTCTCTCTCTCTCTCTCTCTCTCTCTCTCTCTCTCTCTCTCTCTCTCTCTCCCTCCCTCCCACGTCGTGCACACACCATCTGCCGTGTCCTCGGGGCTGCCCATGGCCTCGCTCAGTCCCTCCGGTCCTCCCCCTCTTGCCTGTTGCCTGGGTGTGGGCCCTTGATCCTGGGGCATGATAAGCCTGCCTTCGTCAGGAGGCGATGGTTACCAGATAACACAGCTCGCTCGCTCTCTGGAGGAGGGAACTACATTTTGTCTCTTACTTCCCCTATATATATATATATATCTTTTCGTCCTCTCTGGCCTGACTCGGTTACTTTCCACTTTACGCAGTTAAATCTACTTACACCTCGGCCCCAACACTTAGTCCTTCTGTTCCGCTTTCCCTGTTCCTCTTTAGGCTCTCGACATTGAATTTCTGTTTCTTTTTCTGTTTCCACTTCTGTGACTTTTTTCTTCTCCCCCCCCCCCCCCACCTAGTGTTTAACTCGCCCATATATATATATATATATATATATATATATATATATATATATATATATATATATATATATATATATATATATATATATCCTAGCCTGAGCGAGGGACCCATTTTATCGGCCAACCTCTATGGGTGGATGAACAGCTGGGTTGATTGTGGACCGACTACCGCAACCAGGATTCAAAGCTGGGCGCTCGACCCTGGCCGACCCGTGAATGGGTCCCAGTCAGGAACTCTTATTGTTTCTGCATTGAAGGATTTTCATTTTCTAAAAGGTGACGACTGTTATTCCGTTTTCCTTGAGTTTTTACATTTTTCTTCGTCTTTTGTTCTCATGTATTTCTTCTTTCATGTATTATTTCCCAGTTTCATTTTTCAAATACCTTGACGTCTCTGTGGAAGGAGTTGCACAGACCACGCAGACCACAAGGTTCAAGCGAGGGGGTCTGGCCCCAGCAACACTGAAAACGATGCAGTTCGCTTAAAAACAGTGGAATAAAAGTATTAAGTTAGTTTCATGAATAGATAGCTGTAAACTGGCAACTATAAACTGGTAGATGAGTAGATCCGTTTGTAGATAGTCGAGTAGATAGATGAATACGCAACAGAACTGACGGGTACATAAACGGGAAGGCCATTCATAAGGCGGGGGGATTACAAACACAGATAAACACATCGATTGACAATAGGGCAGGCTGGAAAGCAGACATACATAGGGGCACGTGAGAGATAAGAGAGTTTGAATTAGGGATGAGAGATAAGGAGTGTGTGCAGATTACGAACTGATAGAGGTATACGTAGTGATGGAGAGTGAGTAGGTAAGGCATATAAAGTTAGATATGGCAGAGGGAAAACTTTGCCATTGAGGTAATTTTTGGGAAAGGATATTGAGTCTGGTGGACAAGAGGTAACGTGTTTTGTGAGAGGGTAGATTTTGGCCAGAAGAGGTGTAACTTTTAGGGAGGGAAGGTAAGATTTTGTCAAGAAGGTAAGTTCTGTCCAGGGGAGGTAACTTTTAGGCAGAGAGGTAAGTTCTGTCCAGGAGGGGTAACTATTACTCAGGATGTAAACTTAGGTCATTTGTGGTAAACCTTGGCTATAGTGGTACGTCATGACTAGGAGAGTAGTCGTTGGCCAAGTTAGGAAAACCTGGACAAGGACAGTGGAATTCTGAGTGGGTTGTGTTTAGCCAAGGAGGTGAAGATTTTGGCAGTGAAAGTAAAGATGTGGGAGGTAAATATGTGGTGGCGAACGTACACTTCTTTCAGGGCAGGTGACTCAAAGACAGGAGGATAAAATTTAAACGTACACTCAACATCACACCATTTTATGACCTGTGGTCTCGACCGGTGGACGTGGCCAGCTTCCTGAGCGTTGCAGGAGCCTCATAAGGCGAGAAGGGACTCCTGGGTCAGAAAGGTATGGTAGGCTGTATGATCTTCAGGCGACAAAGAGGAGTAAAGCCATGTCAAGGAACGTTTCGCTTCTAAAGCGTTCATCTTTTTCTTACTCCTGATTGTAACGCAGCCTCGAAAGGTGCAGGAGCCCCATAAAAGGGGTTCTGGAGTTATATATATATATATATATATATATATATATATATATATATATATATATATATATATATATATATATATATATATATATATATATATATTGTGTGTGTATCAAAATCTGTGTATATGAACTTGCAGAAATGTTGTGCATTACTTCTACTCTCGGCAAAAGTAAATTAAATGGAACATTTCTTTATCAGTGGTACGAGGAAATATAGAGTTGACCATGACAAAGATATGCCAGCTTTATCACACAAAGACAGAGCCGTAGGGGGTACCGTCCGGAAATGGGGGGGAAAAAAAATCACTCATTTCTGCCCTCTGACTGGAAGACAAGACAGTCAACCTGAGGAAGGAATTGAAATAGCTTGTAGAGGCAAGGTAGGTAGACGGGGGGAGCGTGCGAAGGGACGTGAGCTGGAGAGGGGGAGAGAAGAATGGAGGAATAATGCGTTCAGTCCCTCCGATCCTCACACCCACGACAAACACGGAAATCCCGATGAAAAGCGTTAATGATTAATCCGTCCGGACAATACCACAGGTGTACATCCACAGGGGACCTCCACCGGCGCCGCCGACAATGCTATACGATAGAGGTGGGCCGACTCCCCCCTCCTCTAGAGCGCGGCAGAACGCGACCCGTCGCTGACCTACTTCTGCCGAGACCAAGGGTATAATGGAAAGTTTCAGGGCAGGTCTAGGGTCGTATGATAATTTCCCCGGATCGGGAAGTTCAGGCGAAGGGGGACCTCCTCCTGTAGAGGCCAACAATGAGGGAGCAGAGGGGGCGAGCAGCGGGCGCCGCCTGCCAACGCCTCCCTCAGACCCCTCCGCTCCCACCACTCGTCACCCAAGTGTTACTTGCACTAAGGATATAATGGCTAGTTTGGGGCAGGTATAAAACGTATAATAATAGGCCCAGAATCGAGTAAGTCAGGCGAGACGGACCAGTGTCGCTCGTTAATTGCCGGTTTTGTCAGCGTGGTCAGGTCACCTCAGGTCAACCCTGCCCATGTTCGAGGCCGTGAGTGAGTGGCCTGAACCACAGATCATTGTTGTAGATACGAACAACTAGTCAGTTTACCCTCTCAGCTGATTAATGTGTGTGTGGTAACCTGTGGCGCGTGAACTATTCGCAAGGAACGTCTTGGATAATACCATTAAGTACACTTGCCGAGCGTCGTGCAAAGAGAACCTTTGCTCTCAGAACACTTGGCTTCACATCGTAACCGTGAGGGTGAAATTCTCGTCACGTGACAAAATGGAATTAGGGGAACGATTTCATTCATAGTTGGTGATTTGAGTGATTCGTGCCGGTGTCCCCCGGCAAATTTATGGTACGCCCCACGCTCATCCTGTGAGCCGTAGCGCAAAAGGGGTCACAAAGGGTCTTACTCAGACCCCAGTGGGTTGATATTACATAAGATGTTACACTTTGTATATTTCAGTACATACATTACATAGTTCCATATGGATTGTGTTGATCCCGGCCTCCTGGCATGTGTATCTATTTATGTGTGTCTGTTCCGCCTTCGTACCTGTGCACTCGTGTGTTTTCTTACACCCATCATGCCGTTTCCGCCCATGTAGGAGGGTGGTCCAATAAGAGACGTATCCCCTCACCTATTTCTAATCATGTGGGAGAGTTGTTGATCAAGAAACTATCTCCCCATTCCTCTATCCCTGTCCTCGTCCGTCTTTACCCTCTTCCTCATGCTAATGTTCTCTTTCATAATCTCTCATAACATTCTCTCTCTCTCTCTCTCTCTCTCTCTCTCTCTCTCTCTCTCTCTCTCTCTCTCTCTCTCTCTCTCTCTACATCTCCTTGATCCCTTCATGGTCCACCGTGGTCGCCGCTCTCTGAGAAGTCCTTGTAAAAACATGATCCTCATCCAACATTCATTCTGCCAGTAGAATTCAGAATTAACTCAAGATGTGCTCGATCATGAGTTATTGACTCGCCTAAGTTTTTCTGCAAGATTGCTCCGACAAGTTTTCATCTTCAGTACAAACCTATGAATCTAATTTTTTAATGATTCTTGAAACACTGTCGACGGTATAAGGTCATACAAAAGCTTGCGTTTCTCAACTTTTTATTTTTATTCTCGTGACCTAAACGACTAACTGTCTCTCTCTCACACACACACACACACACCCATTATTGCAGTATAAATCATCTGTATGCTCTTGTCAGTGGCAGCCTTTACCTCTGTGTTGTGGACGTTGCTCATACACAAAGCGTGTGAGGATCACGCATTTCCCCTGGTGTCAGGGACGCCATTTATTATGCTGTTGGCGCGCTTCGTATGCCGTGTAGAACGCAGCTTTTACGGAATACGAGATAAGTACACATTTATGTCCTGCCCCGGGGGCAAACCTTATGGTAAGTGTTGTATATTTTAATGCCACACAGCACATTATTTTAATGCCAGTTGGAAGCATTGGCCACGTGTGTGTGTGTGTATAATTTAACCCATATGTAAGCTGTCGTTGCTTGTCCTCTGACGTGTTTGAGAGAGCCAGTCGCGGTTTCTCGTGAGGGAGTGATCCTGTGGAGATGGGAGAGGGCGTGAGCTGCCGTGTGTTGACTGGGAGTGAGCCAGGGATTGTCCGTCTTGTATCATCAGGAAATGAGACACCGACGGGTGGTGTGGGTAGAGTTCCCATGTGATGGAGGGGAGTGAGCTGCTGCTGTAGTATGTGACGGGAGTGCACCGTTGTTGTTGGCTGCGGAGTGAGCCACCGTTGTGTGTCAGTGTGAAAGCTGCTGTCGTTTGTGAGGGAGTGAACGGCAAACGTTTGTCAGGGAGTGAACTGCAAACGTTTTGTTAGGGAGCGAGTCGTTTGCAGTTTCAGGAAGTGCGTCGTCCTTGCGCAGACGTGAGTATTGTATGTACCAGGGAGTGAGTGCCTATACCATGGTAGGAAGTGATTCGCTATAGTGTGTGAGGGAGAGGTTCTTTGTACCGTGTCAGAGAGTGAGCTGCAGTCGTCTGTCAGAGTCCTTCAGGATCAACGCATCCTCACGGGTTAAGAGAGTGAGATGGTCGAAGATTTTCAGGGAGTGACTGGCCGACATGGTTCAGAGACATGGTGGG
This sequence comes from Panulirus ornatus, assembly GCF_036320965.1. Classification (NCBI taxonomy): domain Eukaryota; kingdom Metazoa; phylum Arthropoda; class Malacostraca; order Decapoda; family Palinuridae; genus Panulirus; species Panulirus ornatus. Next base: position 15,607,021 of record NC_092261.1, on the reverse strand, counting down.
TCATTGACTGAGGCGCCAACGGGTGTGAGGCAGCATAGCAGCCATCGTTGTGTTTTGGATCGAGCCTCCGTTGTATGTCAGGATGCAAACCACCGACATATGCCGGGGAAGCAGACGCCGACGTGTGTTAGGGATCAACTCGGTCTTTGTGTTTGAAAGTGAGTTGGTCTAGTGTATGAGGGAGTCGACCGTCGTCGTCTTACCAGGGAGTGTGAGTCGAACTGTGTCCGGGAGTGGTTTACTCTAGTGTGCCCGGGTGTTTTATGGAGAGACTCGTCCTCAATAGGTAGGGACTGAGCAGTCGATGGTTGGCGGAGAGCGAGGCGCTTATAGATTCAGGAAGTCACCGTCAGGATGTGAGCCATGGTGTTTATTAGGGAGCAGGACTACCGTTGTAAGAATATATCGTCTACGGGTGGGGAAAACAAGATTTAAAAAGGAGCTATATGAGCGACTGCAGATAGCCAGTGACGTGCTGAAAGAAGCTATGTGAGCGACTGTTGGAAGCCATTGACGTGCAGAAAGTGCATCGCCGAACACCATCCTGTTCTGCTCCACATTACGGTGGGTGAGTTCGATGTCTCCAATAGATGGTTTTAGGGTGTTATGTCCAAGGATGGCTCTGCCCTCATTACATAACTTGATAGAAGTTGTAACCTGCATAAAGGTAATATACTTCACCTGAGTGACGAGTGGAGAAATTGTGAACTCTTATCACAATACCATAAGGCCTCAAAAATACATATTGCGGAGTATTAGAATTTTATAGGAAATTAATGAAAGTTCAACGAATAATGACAATCTTCTTTAAATGTAATATTTGATTACAGGTCTTAATGACCCATGAACAATATTTCAAACCCATATTCAAATTCCATAAACAGGGGACCAAGACAGTTCCTAGTCTTTTCAAAACATGCCTTACAGGATATTATTCCTACCAGCCACAAATGCAGAAGAATTATTTGGAAAACTAAATTTAATGAAAATAAAGTCAGTCAGCTCGCTGCAGCTGCCGTCCATCACTGCTCTTACTGTGGTGCCTGAGGCTGTGAGCCTACAGGGTGGTGCATGGTCTTACAACACACTCAAGACGTGGTTAGCAGTGTAGGGAAGTAATAGGGGAAGTAGTGTGGGTGATCATGGTATGGGAGATATAGTAACTGTGTCTGTTATGTCCTGTTTATTGGTCTTCATTATCAAATCTGTAATAAAATGAATAAAGTTGGTATTATTCATTCGAAACAAAAACTTGTAATTGATACATGGCTCATCCTCCACCTCTCTCTGTTGAATAGAGTGAGATTAAAAAAGCCTTCTGTCTCATTGATTCTCCTGGCATCACCTCTCTTCAACCTTCCCTTTCCGTACTGCTGATTCTCTCTCTCTCTCTCTCTCTCTCTCTCTCTCTCTCTCTCTCTCTCTCTCTCTCTCTCTCTCTCTTCTCCACACCGTAGGTGTCATTTCGGTCATTGTTGTTGTGAGGTGTCTGCATACGCACGCGTTTGGCTGCTGCTTCCCACACTTTCTGTGAGGAAACCGATCACTCGAGGATCGACTGTTATAATGCTTCCTTCTCTCGAGGAGCTGCTGAGTTTTGGAATTCTCTTCCTCCCTTCGTCTTTCCCTCCTGATATAACTCCGTTCCTTTAAAAGTCAGATTTACAAACACTCTCCGAGCCATGATAAATTTCTTTCTTTTTTTACTTTTCTTTGACTGGGGTCTGTTTTGTCTGTGCCGTGAGGGTCGCTATTCAGAAATGGAAGGATTCTAGTGGATGCAGACGTATTGAGTCTGCTTGCTGACCGACACCATAGCGGAATTCGTAATATGCTTACTGAAATGGAGTTGAATTTTGTATAACAGAATGAATATCATCACATTAACGTTACTTGTACCACATTTTCTAAAAGCCATAGGCACCAGAGAAAACGTGTGTATGACGTCATAAACTTTTGTGGATAACTGTAGCTTTGTCATGGCGTGAGTCCATCTACCGTATTAGGGAGTGATTCCTTATAGTGTGTCTGTGGGTCGCTGTACGGCGTCAGGGAGTAGACCACGGGTAGGTCTGTCTGTCCGGAGACGACAGGGTTAAGGCGTCGGTCACGGCGGGAGGGCGTGAGCCGTCCAGGTTTTTCAAGGTATGAATCGTCGACGTGTTTCAGAGACAGTTGTGAATCACTGAACCAGGTGTGTGTGTGTGTGTTTGTGTGTGTGTGTGTGTGTGTGTGTGGAGCTATCGTCTGTTTTAGACTGAGGCTGTTGATAGCCGGCAAAGAAAGAATGTTGAAATGGTGGTACAGAAGGTAACTTAAGATTTCAGTTCATTTTTTCATGTGGCTTTCACTTGCTTCGTAAACGTGGGTTAGAGACTCGTCTGTCTCGCCATACATGACCTCCAGCCCTCACTAAGCTCTGTTCGGAGCTTGAGTCGAGAACGTATTTGACCTGACAGCAATGCCCTGGATACGAGTGTGCCAGACAACATGCGATCACTATCCTCTGGCCCAGCGAATGAACTCACAAACCTGCGGTAGAGAGAAGCCTTGGGAACACTAATCAATGACTTTAAGTCCACTCAACCATCAAAAACTGCCTTCTTGGGAGAAATACGCGGCCTTGATAAGATGGAAATAACGCAAATCATCAGCGTGATGGAGGACTTTGGTATCATCTTTTAACAAGACGGGATAACGCTTTTAAAATTATACAACAGCAGCAGCAGCAGCAACAACAACAAGTATTCTTGGAGACGACGCTTGACGCTGAGGAAGGACGGAGGAACCTCAACATGGGACTGACGGAGGAGGCTGACGCCCTTGACTGGAATGACAACACCAAGATGAGGTCGGTCTTGGAACCAGCTGGAGAGATGTACAGACTTGACCGCCTGGCTGATGAAACTACTTGGACAGCCGAATGACGGGAAGAAGCGACCCTTTTGCTTCACAGTTTAAAGAAACGAGGAAGGACATCTTAGGGATAAGGGCAAGAGTTTAAACTACTGTTGGTGTGCCCCTTGTCGTCCGTATACGTGAGGAAGGATGTCCATCCGGCTTTAAGAAAGGAAACGGCAACACTTGCTCAGCGGGACAGAGACAGACCGGGACATGTTGGAAGCAGTGGTAAGAATGACACAGAGGATCGTGTGTCACTCAGAGATGGTCATGTCATCGATGGGTATTTCCTGTCTATTTCCTTCATACGAGCACCTAGGCAATCTACCCCACTTGATAAGGTGGAATATTGCCGGAACATTGATTTTTCGAAGGCGATATGCACACTTATACTTTATTACTTCGTCATCTCACCTTTGGCCTTGATTACCATCTTCAGACGCCTGGAATTGGCAAGGTTCCTGAACTCTTCCAGGTCCTTGTTTTGGGTCCATGGGGTCATGATCTTCTGCATGAGGCGAGGCACTGATGGGGTGGTGCAGGAAGCAGCTTGAACAAAGAACCCATTTCCCACCTTGTCTGAACATAATTCCCCCCCCCCCCACCCTCTCCTTGTCTTAGCATATAGTCCATTCACCTTGTCTTAACAGCGTCATTTCTTCTTTTTGTAACACGCAAGTTTATTCCTCTTTTCTTAACACAAGAGTCCTTTCTGTTCCTTGACACAGATCCATTTCTTATACTTGTCTTAAGACAGAATCCAGTTCCCTCCATGTCTTATTATGAAACCTGTCTCCCTAATTGTATTAGCAAAGGGGTCCATTTCCTTCGTTGTTCTAACACAGAGTCTGTTTCCCTTCTTGTTTAACATAGAGTCTGTTCCCCTGATCTTAGCGCAGAGTCAGTCCCTCTTCTTGTCTTGATCAAGAGTTTCGTTTCCTACCCCATCGTAACAAAGAGGCCATTTTCTTTCTTGACACAAAGTTGATATCCATGTTTGTCTCAACACAAAGTCTTTTCTTGTTTCAATGCAGAGTCCATTTCCCTCCTTGTCTTAAAGCAAATTCAATTTCTCAACTTTTCTTAGCACATATTCCATTCCTCTCTTTGCTTTTTGCTTAAACCCAGAGCTCATTTATTTCTTTGTATTTCCCTAGGATCCATTCCTCATTATTCTCCATGGAGTTATCAGAGAATTCACTCCACTCCTGCTCTTCACAGAGACTCGTTTCCCTTCCTTGTCTCAACCCAGAGTCCATTCCCCTCCTTGTCTTAAAAACGGAATCCATTTCCATCCTTGTGTCAAGACAGAGTCCATTGCCTTCTTTGTCTTCACCCAGAGTCCATTCCCGCCCTTGTCTTAAAAACGGAATCCATTTCCCTACTTTGGTCAAGACAGGGTCCGTTCCCCTCCTTGTCTTAACCCAGTAATCATTCCCCTCCTTGTCTTAAACCAGTAATCATTCCCCTCCTTGTCTTAACCCAGTAATCATTCCCCTCCTTGTCTTAACCCAGTAATCATTCCCCTCCTTGTCTTAACCCAGTAATCATTCCCCTCCTTGTCTTAACCCAGTAATCATTCCCCTCGTTGTCTTAACCCAGTAATCATTCCCCTCCTTGTCTTAACACAGGCATCATTACCCTCCTTGTATTTCAGGTAGTGAACAAACGAAATTTGCCAGGGAATTGAGGCGCCGACGTGTGTCGAGGAATGATTCATCTATATGTTCGAAAGTGAGCCAATTTGATATTACTGAGAGAGTGAACGGTCGTTGTCTGTCTGGAATGAATCGATGTGATATGTCAGGGAGCAGTGCCTTGTACGTCGTGTGTAAGGAGACTGAGCCACTGGCGTGAGTGTGGGAGCAGTGCCTTGTACGTCGTGTGTAAGGCACTGAGCCACTGGCGTGAGTGTGGGAGCAGTGCCTTGTAAGTCGTGTGTAAGGGACTGAGCCACTGGCGTGAGTGTGTGTGGGTGTTTTGGTGAGAGAGTCGCCTTCAAGAATGATGAGTATGTATGGGAGCGATGAAGAACGATGAGTGTGTATGGAAATGATCAAGAATGATGGGTGTTTGTGGCAGTGGTCAAGGATGATAAGTGTGTATGGAAGCAGCTGGAATGATAAGTTTGTGTTGGAAACTGTGGAAAATGATAAGTATGTATGGAAACGGTTTAGGATGATAAGTATGACTGGAAGCGATGCTTGATAAAAAAAAAAAAAGAAATACAAGGCCTTTCTTACGAGTGACCTTTCACCAAGTGACGAGGACAGAGTATGAAGTAAGTATGACTGTACCATCGACACTAAACAAATGAAGGATTGTGTCTTCATAAGTAGTTACCTCAGAGAGTTGTATATACGGTTATTTGATGTTATTGAAATCAGTGGCGACTGAGAATAAGGGGCATGAGAAGGGTATATAATAAGTAATGGGAGGGAGGGAAGGGATTGTATGAGAGAGAGAGAGAGAGAGAGAGAGAGAGAGAGAGAGAGAGAGAGAGAGAGAGAATATGGAAGGTTCGGATTCTTGGAGAGGAAAATATGAGGGTTTACTGTGACAAGACATCAACAGCAGGATTAGCGGGGGGGTAATGCCCGGGGTGGCTCAGACGGAAGGATGGGGATCGAGGTGTTTAAAAAGCGACTGTGTTTGTGTATGTGTGTGTGTGTGTGTGTGTGTGTGTGGACCGACTGGGTGACGTCACTATTGACAACTCTTTGAACAAGTAGCGACTTGAGTGACGAAAAGTCTCTCCCTCGTTTCGAAACCGTGTCGAAGTTCTCGTTCGTTTGGGAGGATGATTCCGAAATTCGTTCCATAGTGGACAGTATGACACTAAACTGCTGGCTGGTGTCTGGCGGGAGGCTCAGCAGGAGGCGAAAGTCTCATTCTGAAAGATCGTCCATTGGCCTTTAGTATATTGAGGGCGCTCTAGCCACCATAAAGGTAGCATTAAATAAACACAGTTGGACCCTGACTTACGTAAGTGGACGAGTTTTAGCTCATCCTGAAGGGCTGGACGGCAGTGAAAGGTTAACTCCTTCTTTTAGAATAGTTTTTATTTGTCTTTCTTGTCGTTCTTTCACAAGATATGTTTTCGGTTTCATACACTTTTGAACCTGTCTTTTTGTTCCATTTTTAATCCGTAATCTCACCTCTCTTTAATTTCTCGCCTTGTATGTGTTCATACCAACTGATCAGTTTCGTCCGCACATTTGGAGATTCATATGCAAGCTATATTAATTGATTTAAGAGTACGTATGTAAGTATAGGTACATAGAACGCTCACTCGATCGCGTGGGTAAAGGTGGCATAACATGAGTTGGATTAGGCAAGTGTGAGGCGTACATTGGGTACAATACATGGGTGTAGGAGGGTGACAGGTGAGCCAGTGATAGTGTGGGTGAAGACCACATAACGGGTGAGCTGGTGGGGGGGCGCAAACACAGGTCATACAGTGGGTATAGGAGGGTGACAGGTGTAGGCCAATGACAGTGTGGAGACAGATGCGTCTAAATGGGCGTGGAGATTCGGTTGGTTCGTGTTCTATTTACCTGTTTAGTCATACGTCAGTGTTACCGGATTCCACTCGCACGTGATAAAACCGCGAGCGTTCCAGTCACCTTCATCAAGGCTGTATCATCTCCATAGGATGAAGGGGGACATCCACGACCTTCTCACTCGAAGGAAGACCGCCTGACATACGCTGCTTCCATGAGGAATGCAGACTCTAGATTGAACCTGCAATACCTTTATGGCAGGGACCCTGGGATGGGACGATCATATCATTAATAATTGAGTAATGAATATAATCCTTGGGATAATAATTGTAAGAATGATAACTATAATGATTATGATGATGTTAATGATAAATATAACAGTATCATTGATAATAAAGGCAAAGAATGATCAATGTCTACAATTCACTTGTTCATTATTTGTATGGGGTTGTTACATCATAAGTCTGTCTTGATCATTATCCTTTTCTTCCCATCGTTCACTTTCCTTCACATTATCCCTTTTTACTCTCTCTTTTCTCTTCTCTTTCATTCATATGTCCATCATCTTCTGAACCTCCTATTTCCCCTCGCTCATCCTTCAAGCCTCCACTTCAGTTTTGGTGAATTGTTCTTTCCATTGTGCTTTCTATTCCGTTATAATTCTCTCTCTCTCTCTCTCTCTCTCTCTCTCTCTCTCTCTCTCTCTCTCTCTCTCTCTCTCTCTCTCTCTCTCTCTCTCTCTCTCTCTCTCGCCTCCCATCCTCCCTGCTCCCCTCCTCCTCCCCATCCCCTCTGTTATTTCTTTTTTTTTTACTCTCGAGGCCGTAATGTCGTGTGAGGAAGCTGTGAGACCGGACTACGTAATGCTGCCTCCCTCCCCTCCTCACTCACAACTCTCATCTCGGTCGTTATTATTGCATTGTTGTAGTTGGTGTTGTTCGTGGCTCAGGCAGGCAGGCAGCCAGGCAGCCAGCCAGCCACAACACACGAGTGTACTGGTCACCACGGCCTGTTCCGAGCGCGCGTTGCGGGATTAGGGGGAGAGGAGGGGTTTAAAAGGAGGTGGCAGAAAACACGTCGCGCGGGGGGAAGGGCGTCACGCCAAGCAATATTTAGCTTACGATTCCCCTCTCAGAAACCAGAAGATACGCAGCATAAAACCTCGCGCGCCGCCCAGTATGTCCTAAATAAAAATGTATACGGTTTTCAGAAAATTACCCAAATGTATCATAAACTTATACTGCTACACGTCTTATCTTTCATTTGCAACACACTCCCACCCACCCACACACACACACACACACACACACACACACACACACACACACACACGTTTTTTCATACATATTCGCTATTTCCCGCATTAGCGAGGTAGCATTAAGAACAGAGGACTGAACCCTAGAAGTCCTAGAGGAAAAAAAATCCTCATTTGGCCCCCTTCTCTGTTCCTTCTTTTGGAAAGTAAAAACTGGAGGGGAGGATTTCCATTCTCCCGCTCCCTCCTCTTTTAGTCGCTGTCTACAACACTCAGGGAATAAATACGTGGGAAGTATTCTTTCTCCCCTATCCCCAGGGATTATGAATTATATATATATATATATATATATATATATATATATATATATATATATATATATATATATATATATATATATATATCCCTGGGGATAGGGGAGAAAGAATACTTCCCACGTATTCCCTGCGTGTCGTAGAAGGCGACTAAAAGGGAAGGGAGCGGGGGGCTGGAAATCCTCCCCTCTCATTTTTCTTTTTTTTTTTTTTCCAAAGGAAGTAACAGAGAAGTGGGTCAGGTGAGAATATTCCCTCAAAGGCCCAGTCCTCTGTTCTTAACGCTACCTCGCTATCGCGGGAAATGGCGAATAGTATGAAAAAAAAAAAAAAAAAAAGTCAGGAGTTTAGCGTAAAAGCTAGAGCTAAGGAGAGGGTAGAATTTCTGCTTTTATGCAAGAGATGGGGTTCCACACAGGAGGTACTTATAAATAGAAGCTTCGAAAGCCAGCGAGGTGTAACCTTTCGTAAACCAGCGGAGGTATTACCTTGACCTGGAGCCCCACCGGAACAAGAATTAGCCATCAAAATTTCATCACAGACATTAGTGAGTGGCACCAAGGTGTTTTCAGTTTCCGCTGTGTGAATGTTTGGGTTAAAAACATTATTGTGCGGGTAGAATGATGTTATAGTTATGAATACTGTTTTATTGAATGCATAGTGAATGGTCACTGAAATTTTCGTCTGGAAATTGGAGGAAAGTCTGTTAAGAATGATTTTATGATTTTAACCATTTTTTTTTTTTTTTTTTTTTGTACATATCATGTTTTAAAGTTAAAGTTTATAATCAGAGTAGAACATTGTTACTGTAATTGAAGACCATATTACTTCAAAGGTCTCACGCGGGTACAGAAACTTTCTTTTTTGTTAAAGATGAGAATTGACGATTGAAATTAAAAGAATTGTCTTATATAGCCTCAGCCAACCCTACAGCCCCCCCTCTCGCACATTACTAGTGGAAGTAGGAATTAGTAAAGCATTTAACAAGTTTTATTCCATTATGAATATATATATATATTATGTGTGTGTGTGTGTGTGTGTGTGTGTGTGTGTGTTATCTGTTTGTTTAGGATATATACAGTAGATATGCTATAACGTTCGTCCTCTGGAAATATATACATGTTAATGGACGTTTATATGAATTATTTTTACTTCAACCAAAATTGAAAGTATTTGTTATTACCGTTACCTTCGCCATGTATTGATCTGGGTAGATACGGGAAGATAACGTGCGTCTGCTAAGATGACAAGGATCTTAGCGAAAGTTACGTCGATAATGAGTTGAAGGGGATGTCTGTACGTTGTAGTTACACTATGTGGATTTGGCATGGCCAGGAACATAGACTCGGGTCGGGAAGACGTTTGCATACTCTCATACTCTCTCTCTCTCTCTCTCTCTCTCTCTCTCTCTCTCTCTCTCTCTCTCTCTCTCTCTCGTTACGCTGGCCCACCATAGTCTTCAACAGTAGCAGCAGTCTCTCGTTGTAGGTACTCGTCGTTAATTGTGCTCATACGGGTTCTCACGCTCTCTTTGATGACGTGAATCATTTTTAATTTTCCTCCTAGTGACCCCAACCTCGGATTGTGAGGGGACTCTGCACGTACAGCGTCCGTCAACCAAGCCAGGTAACAAGCATCTGCAAGAAGGGAAGTACGCTCGTTGACTCTCGGCAGCAGTCGACTCTTTGGTATGAGTTCATCAGTACATTTCCCTCGTGGACGACGCCTTCGTCTTTCTAGTAATGAGAGTTGATTACTCAATCCAGTCGAATAGGTAATCTTAGTTATAAGATGATGCATTTCTCATATCCTCATTAAGAAGACCAGTCCGCTTCATTTATAGCACGATAACTCAAGAACAAGACGCAATAGAAACTTAAGACGTTGAAATTAAGACACACCTGTCATCCCCATTTTGTTCGATGATGATGAGTTCAACCCATCGAAACATTATGAGACTCAGCTAGTGAAATCCTGTGGTGGGTTGGTGTACCTGATTAGCTGAAAGTTTCGGGTTCCCGTTCGGACAATGTTTTGAACCATTCGAACACGATCACGATTCATAGAGACCTGAGTGCTGAACAGTATTCAGATATGGAACGACGTATTTTCAAGGGCAAATCTAGAAGGTGTCTACAGACGAGACGTCGAAATGACCGGCAGTCTACGTCATTCACGTATTACGTCATCACGTGATAGTTTTACGTCATATGATTGATGGTCGGTTACTGGTTCATGTGGGCAGTGACCGAAGCTTGTGTGCGAATCGTAGTCGAGCATGTTCCACATCTGTAGTTTGACTATACCATCTGTACTACGCCGAACGTGCGATATTCGCAGAGCATCGCGACGGTATAGATGCCAAGGTGATCTTTTGTGTCATGAACTGAAAACGTGATATTATACTTAGCAGTCAACCCTTCTTACCAGGTATTTACTGGGTTCAGGGATATTGTGGATGTGTACAAACATTGGACGATCTAGGTTCTGTTCATAGACCTGACATAAGCTCAAATCTACACTTATGTTGTTGGTATTATGAGAATGATTGAAATGCGCTTAAGTATTGGTATCTAAGCACCACCGAATAGTAAATGGTGAACTAGCAACTTGTGTCACAGGTACCAGGCCTGCCACCTGTACTTAAGTGTCGCAGACGCGGGTGTAGATTGGCTTAACCTTTCCGGTAAGTTTAAACCAGAATCAGGGAAGATGGTTGTGTCTTTGGACACGACAGGTACAACTTGTACTGGTTACGAACCTGATTAGATTCAGAGACACGGAGTTGTATAGGTTTGAATACTAATTAAGGCAAAGAAAAAGAAAAGAAACAAAAAAGAGAGAAATATATATGTATATATATATATATATATATATATATATATATATATATATATATATATATATATATATATATATATATATATGTTACCCCTGGGGACAGTGGAGAAAGATTACTGCCCACGTATTCCCTGAGTGTCATAGAAATTGACAAAGAGGGGCGGGAGCGGGTGGCTGGGAATCCTCCTTTCCTATATTTCCTCCCAAGAGAAAGAATAGAGCCATAGGCCAGGTGAGGATTATTTCCCCCGAAGGCTCTGTCATCTGTTCTTTGACACAACCTCGCTCGCGCGGGAAATGACAAGCATATATATGAAAAGATTATATATATATATATATATATATATATATATATATATATATATATATATATATATATATATATATATATATATATGTATGTATGTATGTATATATATATATATATATATATATATATATATATATATATATATATATATATATATATATCACGTAATACCCTCTAACAGCCAGGATTCGAACCCAGGACTTTTTGCGTGGTATTCGGGAACTGTGATAAAGAAATGACTATTCGATTACATCCTTCGTCTTACATGCATGGCCAGCTGGGTCTACACCAGTCACTCATGCATGTGGAACGAAGGGTGTTCGAATACACGTAATCGAATAGTCATTTCCTTATTAGGGGCGATCACAACCTAGCAGTTAGCGTTCCCAGATACAACGCAAAAGGTCCTGGGTTCGAATCCTGGCTGTTGGAGGATATCATGTGTTTTGTGATATTGCGCGTATCATATGCACTGTATTCATGTGTGTGTGTGTGTGTATTCATATGCACTTTATTCGTATATATATATATATATATATATATCTTTCTTTCATACTCATCGCAATTTCCCGCGTTAGCGAGGTAGCGTTAAGAACAGAGGACTGAACCTTTGAGGGAATATCCTCACCTGGCCCCCATCTCTGTTCCTTCTTTTGGAAAAATTAAAAAAAAAAAAAAAAAAGAGGGTGAGGATTTCCAGCCCCCCGCTCCCTCCCCTTTTAGTCGCCTTCTACGACACGCAGGGAAAACGTAGGAAGTATTCTTTCTCCCCTATCCCCAGGGATATATATATATATATATATATATATATATATATATATATATATATATATATATATATATATATATATATATTGCAGTTGCCGTAACCCACTCGTGCTGAATGACTGAAAGCTGAATTTCGTAGCATTATAGGCCCTGGTCCTTTGGAGTTATTCCGCCGCAGTCCACCACACTCTCCTCCTCCGCACGGCCTCGCTGGGAAGCCGTTTTCGCGACCTCCCTCCACAAGACTCAGAAATATTTTGTTGTTTGGGTCCAGTGGGGAAGATCTCGCGTTTTCTATTCCGAAATTTCGCGTTTTACAGTATAAACATTCTGGAGGTATTGTAGATTTGAAGATTTATATAGAAGGCAAGATATCGATTAAAAAGAAGCGTGTCCTCTCTTTTTCTAGTATCCTTTTATCAAGAATTTTAATGAAAGTATTACAATAAAAACCAACCATTGGGCAGTTTTGTACTCGGGGTCT
>NC_092261.1:15554645-15589645 GCF_036320965.1 Panulirus ornatus | reverse complement strand
TACTTTCATGGCCTCCGGGACTTTCCTCACTGTTGACATGAACGAAGACAGTGCGAAGATGACGGATTTAGATTCAGATAATTTCTTACTGTCGAGTCTGAACACAACCCTTGAGCACGACGGTGTGATTAAACTAGCCTTTAACTCAGCCCTTAATGGTCGGGTTAGAGGCCAGGTAACCCTTCTCAAGTAGCATAACGTCATCCTCAATATATATTCATCCATATTAGCAATTTCCCGCAGTAGCTCCCAGTTTTAGTCGCCTTCTACGACACGCAGGTAATACAAGGGCAGTATTCTTTCTCCCCTACCCCCATATATATATATATATATATATATATATATATATATATATATATATATATATATATATATTTAATTTTCCAAAAGAAGGAACAGAGAAGGGGGCCAGGTTAGGGTATTCCCTCAAAGGCCCAGTCCTCTGTTCTTAACGCTACCTCGCTAATGCGGGAAATTGCGAATAGTAGTATGAATATATGTGTGTGTGTGTGTGTGTGTGTAACTAATGTCTTTTTTCTCGTCGTATTTTTTCTTTTCATATTTCATGTAAGGGTGGCTGTGGAAACCCTCTCTTAATAGAAACGTGTTGAGTTGAACTGTCCATCATCACTTGCTTCGCGATATGAGCGGTGATCCATCTCCCTTTAGATGATGCCAAGCCCAGATGTGTCGGTGGTGTTGAGGCGTTGGCCTGATCCCGACAAGAGTGTGACGTACAGCTTGATTTGTAGACGATCATGTGATCCAGATATTAGTTATCTCAGACACACACTCGTATATCTTCATGTTCCTCACTCCTGTATCTTCATGTTCCTCACTCCTGTATCTTCATGTTCCTCACTCCTGTATCTTCATGTTCCTCACTCCTGTATCTTCATGTTCCTCACTCCTGTATCTTCATGTTCCTCACTCCTGTATCTTCATGTTCCTTTGCCTCTGACTTTCCTCTTTTATTGAAAATGTTGGCAAATACATTTGATAAGTTATTTTTACCTCTTGCTCTCTCACGTTTTACGAGGTTGCTTGTCAGACGTGAAGAGAATGTTCATAAGTTGCCAATTGACAAAGTGTTGCCGTAAGGTATGGTGAGGCATTGATTGTTGATGCTGCCGTGAATGCAAGCTTTTAAAGGCATTTGGCATCATGATGTGTGAATTGAGAGTACGGTCCTAATTCTCTCTCTCTCTCTCTCTCTCTCTCTCTCTCTCTCTCTCTCTCTCTCTCTCTCTCTCTCTCTCTCTCTCTCTTCTCTTTTCTGCTAGGCAGCCACCGACCAGGGAGTGGTATGGTACCGGTACGACCCTCCTAGTTACCGGGAGGGTTAGCGATGGCTTCACTGTCTGCTAGCACTTTAGTGGTTGTTAGGTTTCAGTGAGTGAACATCAACAGCCACTGAAGTGTTGGCTCACAGCCCAGCCTGTGAGTACCTCCGACTCACCCACACCTAACGCTTGACGACACGTAACTCGCCCGAGTCGTTCTCGTTCATCGTAATCCCAGGTACTCGCGGTGAGCGCTACGCGCTACCTCTGCTTGAGGAAAACCTCTCGTCGTATATACTCGCTTGGCAGCACTCTCTCTCTCTCTCTCTCTCTCTCTCTCTCTCTCTCTCTCTCTCTCTCTCTCTCTCTCTCTCTCTCTCTCTCTCTCCTTCTCTCTCTCTCTCTCTCTCTCTCTCTCTCTCTCTCTCTCTCTCTCTCTCTCTCTCTCTCTCTCTCTCTCTCATCCCGCATGAGAGAAACAACGCATTACTACACCGGGAACATCCAGCAGCCCTGGAGGGCATGTCCCCGCCGCCGCCAAGGGCCCCCCCCTCTCGACATGTTGATTTTGCAGATTACAGCCCGTATTCATATGCAGATGGTGCGCGGGCTGGAGACAATGGCGGCTTCCTCCAAGTCCCTCGAAAGTACAGACGAGTCCCAACAGCCTAGTTTAGTTGGGTTCAGGCTCTGGGAGCCATGACAATTATACCGTAAATGTTTGCCGAGGTGGAGAAGCGACAGCGTGCCAGCAAGAACCCACCTCACCCCCAGCGCAGCACCCGAGGTCTTCAGCGAAGTCTTCCAAGCATAAACATGGAAGTGCTTTAGGGAACCACAGACCTGATGGTCTGTGGTGAGGTTTGAGAGCGCGTTGGAAAGACGGATAATAGAAGACCCCCAGTGTTCTTTAACGAGGTTATCTCCTGAAGAACTTCGCACGGGAAGACGCGGGAAAGACGAATAACAGAAGAGTTGATGGTCTGTATCGAGGTTACATGCTGGAGGACAGTATATGTGGGAAAGCCAGATAACAGGTGACCTGAAAGTCTATGACGGGGTTACATGCTGGAGGACAGTATACGTGGGAAAGCCAGACAGCAGGTGACCTGATGGTCTTGTACAGACGGGGTCATCTGCTAGACACGTAACAGAAGACCCCCTCCACTGTGTCTGAGGAGGCCATCTACCGCAGGAAAGTCATAAAACCCGAATCTACTAACCTTTATAGCTGGATAAAGGACAGTAAAGCAGGAGGCTCCTCTCCACCCACCATTCCCTTACGTTTCACAGCGGTTAAGTGAATCGTGCTGAATGCAAATTCTTGCTCTCGGTCGTTTCTTGGGATCTGAAATGCATTTCCTCTTAGCGAATGTTTATCAGATTGGTTGAGTGTTTAAGGAGAAATGTAACATGTTGCATTACATCTCTTAAATTCGCCGTACACCAAAATGAATTGATTTGAAATGGTGAAATGTTCCTATGCAAAAAGGATGTGGCCTTTTCAGTTATTAACTCTAACCTCAGTACCACGAGAAATATCATTGAATCTTCTATTATTGAATATACAAAGAATTATAATCTTAATAATAGTGATGGTCTATACAAATTGGATAACTTTTTTGTTGATAGAATTTGTAAACAATTCACCTTCTTGTCCACAAGATAAGTTTATGATACGCTCGTTGTCTGTCTTGGACAATCGCATGTTTACCAAATGGCGTTCTAGCTACGTCTCTTCGTTGTATATCAACTGACTGTTATATTTCTCTCTTGTGTCTCCCCTGATGATGTGATGATGGGTGGAGGGACAAGTTAGTTGGGATGTAGGTTTGAATGGGAAATAATTGGAGGAAGTGAAGTGTCGGATATCTGTAAGTGGACTTAGCAGCGAATGGAACCGTGGAAGCGGAAGCGAGTCATAGGGTGGGGGAGGAGGCGAAGGTTCTGGGAGCGCTGAAGAATGTGGGGGAAGAGAGAACATTATCAGAGAGAGTAAATATGTGGTATGTTTGAAGGAATAGTAGTCCCAACAATATTATATGGTTGTGAGGCATAGGCGATGCGGGGGAGGGTGTCAGAAATGAAATGTTTGCGGTAATATATGAGGTGGTTTGATCGAGTAAGTAATGAAAGGGTACGAGAAAGGTTGAGAGAGCTGATGAGGGTGTGCTGAAATGGTTTAGATATATGGAGAGAATGAATGAAAAAAGGTAAACGAAAAGGATATATGTGCCAGAAGTCGAGGGAACAAGGAGTACGGGGAGACCAAATTGAAAATGGAAGGATTGAGTGAAAAAGATTTTGACGATCGGGGCCTGACCATGCAGGAAGGTGACAATTATGTACGGAATAGAGTGAATTGGAAAGATGTGGTATACTGGGGTCGACATGCTGTCAATCGATTGAACCGCGAGGCATGTGAAGCACCCGGGGGAAACCATGTAAAGGTCGGTGGGGTCTGGTAATGGATAGGGAGCTCTCGTTTCGGTATATTACACGTGATAGCTAGACAATGGATGTGAACGGATGTGACCTTTCTTCGTTTGCTCCTATTGCTACCTTGCTAACGCGGGAAACGCCGATCAGGTATGGAGGGAATATTATATATATATATATATATATATATATATTATCCCTGGGGTTAGGGGAGAAAGAATACTTCCCACGTATTCCCTGCGTGTCGTAGAAGGCGACTAAAAGGGGAGGGAGCGGGTGGCTGGAAATCCTCCCCTCTCGTTTTTTTTTTTTTTTCTTTTTAATTTTCCAAAAGAAGGAATAGAGAAGGGGGCCAGGTGAGGATATTCCCTCAAAGGCCCTATCCTCTGTTCTTTACGCTAACACGGGAAATGGCGAATAGTATGAAAGATATATATATATATATATATATATATATATATATATATATATATATATATATATATATATATATATATATAATATATACTACCAAAAGCACAGGGAATATATATTAAGATAATCGAGCCACTTGATACCAACTCACAGGAACATGGAGGCCACACATACATACTGTACTTAAATAAGAAATGTCGGCGCCACAAGTGGATTCCCCTCAGTTCGTGACGTTTTTATGCGGCTTTTGAAATATCGTTGTCGTAGCGTTTGTTCATCCTGGGAATATATAGCAATGGTTTAGTTAAGGGAGGGAGGGGGAGAAGAGGAGCCGCCTACCCTCCAGTCCTCACTCCTCATCTTGCAGAGAATATATTTATGTCATTCCCAGGATGGCCTTAGTGGTGTAGAAGTTACCTCACGATGGTTATTTTCTTGCTCTTTGTCTTGAGTTTCCTTAGAGGGCGTGGGGAAGGAAGACGCCATGCCAGTGTTCACGCCTCTTTAGGTGAGAGAGAGAGAGAGAGAGAGAGAGTACGTAAAGATGACTGAGCTGGCTCGTTGAACTTAACGAAAGACACAAGGATGAACTTGAATTATTTTTTATTTTATTTTTTTTTTTTTTTAGATGAAAGAGATCCATCTTAAGTTATCATTTCACTTCTTAAATCTCGGAAATATGTGAAACTTTTCTTCCTCATTTCGAATTATTACAAATACTAGGTATGTGTGTGTGTGTGTGTGTGTGTGTGTGTGTGTGTATTTGTGTGTGTGTGTGTGTGTGTGTGTGTGTGTGTGTGTGTGTATGTATGTAGCGAAAAAGATATTCAGGATAGATTTAGTTAAAGGTAAGACTAGTGAGATGATTAGAAGGTAACAAAATCAATTTTCTTTATTTTAATTTTCGAAATGAATTTGAGGCTTCGCCTTTATCATTTATCAGAGATGGCTTGACTTATATGTCCGATTTTTTTTTTCACGTTAAATTGAAAATCGAGTGAGAAAACATTTTTAGTATTTTTCCCTCCGTTTTGTTATCGAGAGTTGAGATAGCTGGCGGAAGGTCTGGTGAGAGGCTTTTGTCTTGTGTAAGGTACAGATATATCATTATATGCAAATTTTGCAGGTTACTGCCTTTGTCTTATTCCTGGTTGAAAGATATCTTCCTTTGTCCTCTGCACACAGGCACACAGAGACACTCTCTCTCTCTCTCTCTCTCTCTCTCTCTCTCTCTCTCTCTCTCTCTCTCTCTCTCTCTCTCTCTCTCTCGTACATATCCCTTGACGACACGTAACTCACACAACTCGTTCGTCGTAGCTCTATATTCCCTTGCCTTTCTCACACAACAAAAAACAAAATCTCTTTTCAAAGGTAGTTGTGGGCAGGTCCTTCCTCTCGACCCTCTATTACGTCCCTCACACCACAAGCCTTCATCCCTCGTGCAATCCGAAAGCTTTCCACAAAACCCGGCGTGACCAAATAAGTAGATCGGCTCCACGGATGACCGGTGTGGATGTCTTCCGTTAACACCGATTCTTCCATCCGTGTTGGCGATGATAAGCCCTCGCTTTAGCCTTCGATGTAAGGGATACTTATGTGCTACTCGGTGCATCTCTCTCAGAAGACCAATGACTTTAGACCCTAATTAAGCACGTATCGTAGCTGTTAAAATGGAGACAGGAGTGTGGAGCCAGGCGTAGGTCAGTTGAGGGAGGTTGTTCGAGTTGTTCTTAATAGCCAATTGCCGACCACATCGACTTTCTAGGGGTGACTTGAACCGCTGAACACACTGGTACGACATTTGAACACGAAAGTACGCGACCCTTAAAGCACGACGGGAAGACGCTTGTGCATGCCGATTCGCCCATTGGGTATGAGGGGGCCTTGTCTTCGACCAGCTTCCTTATGGTCGAGTCATATACCAAGCCGTCATACCCAAGGGTCGTACGTACCCTCGTGCTCAAGAGGTCGAACTTCGGAAGTTCTTCTGTTGGTGCTACAACAGCCTCTCTTCCTGCGTGGCCAGGTGTCTTTGATAGTGGTGATTCTGTGTCTCGGGAAGACAAAGAAGAAAAAAGACAAAAGAATTAGAGAGACGAGGTACCTCAGGCTGGACGGGCATGGCGAGGGTGGGCGTGTAATGAGAGGTTGATGCCGAGGGGGGTCGTATCAGATGCGGGGGCGGTGTGGCAAGTTGCTGTTTCGCAGACCCTCCTTTGAGGAGCTCCGGGAGGGAGTCTGCGGACCTATTCTGAGAAAGTATGACGATTTACGGACCCATTTTTGAGGTGATCGGGGCGTTTACAGATTCCTGAGGAAGTTTAGGGGGGTTTACAGGCTCGTTCTGAGGAAAGTTTATGGATTTACAGGCCTATTTTGAGGAGGTCTTGGAGTTTACAGGCCTATTTTGAGGAGGTATTGGAGTTTACACACCCATTTTTGAGGAAGTCTAGGGATCTACAAACCCCATTTCAGGAGGTATGGGCATTGAGGAAACCCATTTGAGGAAGATTTACAGACCCATTCGAAAAAAAAAAGTCTAGGGATTTACAAACCCATTATAGGAGGTATGAGGTGTTTACAGACCCCGCTTTAAGGAGGTCTTGACATTTACACACCCATTTTAAGGAAGTGTGGGCATTTACAGACTCATTCTGAGAAAGTCTTAGGATTTCACAGACCCATGATGGGGAAGAATGGGCATTTAGAGACCCATTCTGAGACAACATAGGGGTTTACAAACCCAGTTTGAGAAGGTTCAGGCATTTACAGACCTATTGTGAGGAAGTTTGGCGATTTACACACCCATTGTGAGGAAGTTTGGCGATTTACAGACCTATTGTGAGGAAGTTTGGCGATTTACAGACCTATTGTGAGGAAGTTTGGCGATTTACAGACCTATTGTGAGGAAGTTTGGCGATTTACACACCCATTGTGAGGAAGTTTGGCGATTTACAGACCTATTGTGAGGAAGTTTGGCGATTTACAGACCTATTGTGAGGAAGTTTGGCGATTTACAGACCTATTGTGAGGAAGTTTGGCGATTGACACACCCATTTGTTGGAATTTACCAACCCTTTCTGAGGAGATTCATGGATTTACAGAGCCATGCTCAGGAGGTTCAGGGATTGACTGACTCCATTTTGGAAAGTATTGATTTGATTCGTTTGATTTGTGCTGTTCTCAGCGGCTACTGCGCCCTTGCTCATCGTGTGAGCGGTAGCGCAGAAGGATTACAAAGTTGATAAAGGGTTTCTGTCAGACCCCCAATGGGTAGATGGGTAACATACATCGCTGCCAAGTCAGTTCATGACATTGCGTGGGACGTTCTTCTGCTAAATGCAAAAAGTACAGTCTTGGAATTTCCCGTATATCATCATTAACCAGTGTTGTGCCGTTTCTCATGGGGTTGGGTCCGACCAAATCCCTAAAAGAATCTATTTTTTCACATTTCGTGTCCCCAAAAAAAATCTAGCCACAATCTTTATCATTCTCATGGCTAACAATTTCCAGATGGGCCAAAGCGCCAGTAGTACCCATAGCCCAGACTTAGTCTAACAATTACAGCATCTTATCGTCTGTTGATCTGACTACTTTTGCCATATAGTACATGTTTACTTTAAACGTTTCACTGACATGGAAAGTGTTTTCCACTGGTGCCTGTCTTCTTGCCTTTTTTTTTTTTTTTCATTTTCTATGTTATCTGAGACGGCACAGGCAGCTGAGGCCCGAATCAAGGCCATCCCATTAACGTACTTGTCAAACACACACACACACACACACACACACACACACACACACACACACACACACACACACACACACATGCACACACACACACACCGAGGCAGACACGTACATCAGGCCAGTTACTGTTCTACCTTTACTCAGGGATGAAAAGGAAGTATTGGTAGGAGTTGTGAAAAACTACAATGGGGTTTTTTTTCTCGACATGTCAGATGCATCAGTCACGAACAGAAATCTTCCTCATGGACTCCCGAGCTTTGAATGAAACACTAAAAAAAAAAAAGGGAATGTAGAGATAGAGGAGTAAAGAAACTGAGGGGAAATATTCTGAGGGTTCTAGAGAGGACGTGGAAAACTCACATTCTGGAAATGAGGAGGTCGTAGCTGCTCGGAAAGACATGAGAAGTTAACACGAGTTCCAGAGCTAACAGGACTGGTGTTGGTGGTCAGCGAATCGGTGGCTGTTAATGACATTACGTTCCTCAATAAATATCTATTAATTTAATGCACAGGACGCTAGGATGATGCACAGTGCTTCGCCACTCTATTGGCCTTTGGCACCTCCAAAGGGGCATCAAAGTAAACATTCCATTTATCTCTTTCCCTTTGGATGCCGCTGTGCCCCTGTAATGGCCTTTGGCGCCGCCAAAGGGGATTTAGATTAAGCCTTCAATTTCTCTTTTTATTTTTCGATGCCGCCATGCCACTCTGTTGGACTTTGGCACCCTCAAAGGGTCTTTTAAGTAAACTTTCAATTTTTCTCTTTCACTTTGGATGCCGCTATTCCCCTGTAATGGCGTTTAGCTCCGCCAAAGGGGATTTAAATAAAACCTTAAATTTCCCTCTATACTTTTGGAGGTCTCCACGCCATTCATTTGCCCTTTGGTATCCCCAAAGGGGCATTAAAGTAAACCTTCCATTTGTCTCTCTGCCTTTGGATTCCGCAATGCCCCTGTGATTACCTTTGGCGCCGCTAAAGGGGATTTAAATTAAACCTATAATTTCTCTTATCTATTTTTGGATGCCGCCAAGCCACTCTAGAGATTGGACTTTGGCACCCCCAAAGGCTCTTTTAAGTAAACAATTAATTTGTCTCTTTCACTTTGGATGCCGCTATACCCCTGTGATGGCCTTTGGCGCTGCCAAAGGGGATTTAAATCAAACCTTAAATTTCCCTCTATATTTTTGCATGCCTTCAAACCACTCTATTGGCCTTTGACACCCCCAAAGGGACGTTAAAGTAAACCTTCCATTTGCCTCGTTGTCTTTGGATGCCGCTATGCCCCTGTAATTGCCTTTAGCGCCGCCAAATGGGATTTAGATTAAACCTTTAATTTCTCTTTATATTTTTGGATGCCTCCACGCCACTCTGTTGGCCTTTGGTACCCCGAAAGGGGCCTTCCATTTGTCTCTTAGCTTTTGGATGCCACTATGCCCTTGTAATTGCCTTTGGCGCCGCCAAAGGGGATTTAGATTAAACCTTTAATTTCTCTTTTCATTTTAGGATGCCGCCATGCAGACCTGAATTGAGACACGGAGTATGTTAATAGCTTCGCTGCCAGTGTTCCTAGGTCTTGAAAATGTAACAGGTGTAGTGTTTTCTATATATATTTCCCTGACGAGTGTGAGGAGGTGGAAGGGGGGGAGCCTGGTTTATAATAGTGCACCTGCTGCTGTGGTGGGGTCTCTTTGAACACACACACACACACACACACACACACACACACACACACACACACACACACACACACACACACACCTACCTCCCGGCCATGGCCTTATACGCAGTCTTCGCTCTAGCCAACATATTTTATCCGAGGTAATTACCAGAAGCTTACATTTTAGAAGACACAGAGGCTGAACTAGCATCTAGCGCCGGTAAATCAAGAGCAGAAGCGCAGACCCCCGCTAGACCTTGTTAATCTTGATTACGAATCGCCGGAGCCTCCTGGAAAGGAGAGACCAGTGTGGTCTGTTGCCGTTTGCTTTCCTTTGTGTCCCGTTGATAAACAGGTGCTGGCCAGGCTGTGTGTGTAGGACCGGTTGGGTGAGGTGGTTGTGGGTGTCCTCCATGATGGCGTAAACACCGTTATTCTCGAGGTGTTCTCCTTCCCCGAGGGCGAAGCGGCGTCGATGGGAGTCATCTTGATGCATAGGATCTGCACACGCACAATACAGGTTGGGGTTCTTCCTACACACTGGCCCGATCTATGAGTCTCCAAGGCTTGAGTATGTCCATTACCTGGTCATTTTTGTCCGATATGACTTAACGATAAACTGTTTAGGGTAGGATTTTTTTAAGTGATAAGATTTAGAAATCTTTTAATGAGCACCACCCCACACCACAGTGATTTCTTAATCACGCATATGTTGTATGAAGCTGTTGGTGCCTGTTGTATGGGTCCAAAATCCTAGGTTTGTTGGATGGTGATGTGGAAGGTGCCGCTAGGACACGGGCCATCCTCTTCGAGCTGAGAGATCTTCGTCATTTCTTCTTCATGTTATCATTATTTAACAGTTAGGGTATTCTGTGCCATTTGTTCTTCAAGTTGTTATTATTTAGCCATTGGAGTTATCTGTGTCACATGTTCTCCAGGTTACTAGAACTTAAATGTTACGATATTCTGTCCCATTCGTTCCTGAAGTTGTTAGCTTATAACCAAGAAGGTATTCTGTGTAAATTGTTATCCAAGTTGTTTGTGTTTTAACATTAGGGTCTTATGTGTCGTTTGTTCTTTAATCTGTTCGTATGAAGCTTTAAGAGAATTATTTTCCTTTGTTCTTCATGTTGTTAGTTTTGAACCATTTGAGCGTGTGTGTGTGTGTATATATATATATATATATATATATATATATATATATATATATATATATATATATTTATTTATTACTTATTTATTTTGCTTTGTCGCTGTCTCCCACATTAGCGAGGTAGCGCAAGGAAACAGACAAAAGAATGGCCCAACCCATCCACATACACGTCCACACCCGCAAATATACATACCTATACATCTCAACGTATACATATATATATATATATATATATATATATATATATATACACACACAGACATATACATATATACACATGTATATAATTCATATTGTCTGCCTTTATTCATTCCCATCGCCACCTCGCCACATATGAAATAACAACCTTCAGTTTGGTCTCCCACTTCTCCTCGTTCCCTCCACCTCTGACACATATATCCTCTTTGTCAATCTTTCTTCACTCATTCTCTCCATGTGACCAAACCATTTCAAAACACCCTCTTCTGCTCTCTCAACCACATTCTTTATATTACCACACATCTCTCTTACCCTATTATTACTTACTCGATCAAACCACCTCACACCACACACCCCTGCCGCAAACCTACATTTACTGAGAACCAATCACTTTCCTCT
This sequence comes from Panulirus ornatus, assembly GCF_036320965.1. NCBI lineage: Eukaryota > Metazoa > Arthropoda > Malacostraca > Decapoda > Palinuridae > Panulirus > Panulirus ornatus. Next base: position 15,578,354 of record NC_092261.1, on the reverse strand, counting down.
CTTCCTACACGTACACATGCCTTACATCCTCGATAAAAACTTTCTCTGCTTCTAACAACTTACCTCCCACACCATATATTCTTAATACCTTCCATAGAGCATCTCTATCAACTCTATCATATGCCTTCTCCAGATCCATAAATGCTACATGCTACATTGCTTTTCTAAGTATTTCTCACATACATTCTTCAAAGCAAACACCTGATCCACACATCCTCTACCACTTCTGAAACCACACTGTTCTTCCCCAATCTGATGCTCTGTACATGCCTTCCCCCTCTCAATCAATACCCTCCCATACAATTTCCCAGGAATACTCAACAAACTTATACCTGTTGAATGTGTTTGATGATAGAGTGGCAGATATAGGGTGTTTTGGTCGAGGTGGTGTGCAAAGTGAGAGGGTTAAGGAAAATGATTTGGTAAACAGAGAAGAGGTAGTAAAACCTTTGCGGAAGATGAAAGCCGGCAAGGCAGCGGGTTTGGATGGTATTGCAGTGGAATTTATTAAAAAAGGGGGTGATTGTATTGTTTACTGGTTGGTAAGGTTATTTAATGTATGTATGATTCATGGTGAGGTGCCTGAGGATTGGCGGAATGCTTGCATAGTGCCATTGTACAAAGGCAAAAGGGACAAAGGTGAGTGTTCAAATTATATATATATATATCTTTCTTTTTCTTTCTTTCGTACTATTCGCCATTTCCCGCATTAGCGAGGTAGCGTTATCAACAGAGGACTGGGCCTTAGAGGGAATATCCTCACCTGGCCCCCTTCTCTGTTCCTTCGTTTGGAAAATTAAAAAAAAAAAAAAAACGAGAGGGGAGGATTTCCAGCCACTCGCTCCCTTCCCTTTTAGTCGCCTTCTACGACACGCAGGTAATACGTGGGAAGTATTCTTTCTCCCCTATCCCCAGGGATAATATATATATATATATATATATATATATATATATATATATATATATATATATATATATATATATATTATATTTGTCGCTGTCTCCCGCGTTAGCAAGGTAGCTCTAGGAAATAAACGTAAGAATGGCCCATCCCTCCCACATACACATGTATATACATAAACTCCCACACACGCACATATACATACCTATACATTTCAACGTATAGATACATATACATACACAGGCATATACATATATACATGTACATATTCATACATGCTGCCTTCATCCATGCTCGCCGCCACCCCACCACACATGAAATGGGGAACCCCCCCCCCCCCCCCCCGCGCGAGGTGGTGCTAGGAAAAGACAACAAAGGCCACATCCGTTCACGCTCAGCTCCCTTTACACACACACACACACACACACACACACACACACACTGACCCATCTTGTAATACGTTTGTATCTTTGTACTGCATACATGCGTCACTTAGACTACTCGTGCGACCCTACCTCACACTCGACCTACACTGGAATAACTGGACGTTCAAGTCTGTCTCGTGCCTGTAATATCCTGCCCATGCCGCTGTATATGGAGTGGTACAGTGAACAAAGCGACTGAAGCAACGCCTTGTGAGATGCGACTCTGTTGATCAACTCGCTTGTTGTTGGTGCTGGTGATGCGATATGCCGCCAGTGTCGAGTGCAGAACACAATGTTCTTTAATGGCGCAACCAGGTGCGCTTGTTTTATTCCGTCTGTTCGGTTCTGCGGGTCACATGGTGTCTGAAAGGAGCGGCTCTTTCTGAACGAGCAGTGGAACTAGTCAGAAGCTGACGGAGTCTGTATGACACAGTGGGGGCCGAAAACCACCACAGATTTATTTTCTTCAGGGCACCGTCATCTTTCGAAGGAAAGAAAACGTTGTCCATTTTGAGACGAAAGCATAATAAGATTGCCCATGTGTTATTATGAACGATGCATTGCGCAGCGCCTGACGAACACGGGAATTTTTGTTTTCTTTCGAAACAGCATCACTGTTAGGCAGGTGTTGATCATATGTTATGGATCAGTGGTTAATCGTTATTAAGGTTAGATTAGGTAATGATGGACCATGTGATTCTGTATATGTACGTCGAGGCATCAGGCAAGGTGGTGTACCGGGTCCATATTTGTCTCTGTTATCAGGTTCTGATCTCGGGTGATCTTCTCATGAACATAGGTGTAATGTTTCATTTGTATTCTGTACCATGTATGTATATGGAGAGAGAGAGAGAGAGAGAGAGAGAGAGAGAGAGAGAGAGAGAGAGAGAGAGAGAGAGAGACTGTTACATAATTCGAGAGAGAGAGACATATCGCTCTATAGATAACTGGTTAATCCTGCGTATTGTTTTAAACCTGTGCTTCATCCGTGGTTGTAGGGAAGTCCTGCTGGGCAGCAGCGGGAGGTGTGATGCCCTTCTGACCTTCCCCTCCTGGCAGCTCCTGTGTCCCTTGCCTGACCCAGCCTGGCCAGGTCACATGGACATGGCCCCACTGTGCGTTCGTAAGGCCACCTTAATGCCCATGCAACTCGCATAACTCAGTACTAGTTTTTCTAAGCCTAAATTTACGCGACAGCCGTTGTTTATCTGCCTTGGGAGTATTTCTGATTTATAGTTGTTTTTCAAGTTCTTCGTAATTGCTTAGATCTGATAATGATTTCTAATCATGTTGAATATTATTAATTACTGTACGTTAACTGCCGACGGTAACGAAGACACGAAAAAGTGAATAGCTGAACCTGTTCGTGTGATAGATTCGTAAGTTTAATTCTTGTAGTGGTGTGGGTGTGTGGGTGTGTGTGTTTATCTGTTTCTATATACTTAAATGTACAGCATAGGGAGGGATTACTACATCCATGCATGTGTGTAATTAACCTATTTGTACTATACTGGGAGGGAGTTCTCTACTCTCGACCTTCCTCAACTATCATACAATTTTTGAACTGTCATATTTTGTCCACATTTATTACTTATAGTTCAGTTTTTGTCTTCTTTTTGTTTTCATCCACTACCCTTACGGTATAAAAGTACTTCTTTACATTCTTTCTCGCTAATTTTATCTTTAATTTCATGTTATATTCTCTGGTTCTTCTGTCCCAGTATCTTCCTGAGAGCTGATCACCACCCAGGTCATCGAGCTAAAGACTTGAAAAGATTTTGATAAGAGTCACCCCATCACGCCCTTCACTCTTCTCTCTTCCATGGTGAACAAATTCTAGGTCTTTGACCTTTCCCTGTAACTCATCTCTCTTATACTTCCGCCGCCCCCCCCCTATTGGTTCTTTGTGCTCCTTTCATTACGATGACGAAACTTGTTAAAGTATATTTTAGTTTTGGCCTGATGTAGGATGAGAACAGTTTCATCAACATTGTCGTACTAAATACGTCAATGTTTTGCCAGTAGTCAGGTCGTGTCCTTCAATTTTCTCCTTATTTGAGGCTGTGGGGACAGGTTCTGGATGATGTCATCTCCAGAGTTCCTATCAAACACAGCTTCTACAGCTTATTTCCAGCCTAGATGGTGACATATTCAGGCCCTCTTTCACTGTGTCCCATCCTCATTACTTTTCATTTACTCGTGTTCATTTTCATCGACCATGTATCACGCCAAGTTTGAAATCTGTCTAGATCCCCTTGTATGTTGATGCAATCACCCCACACGCTTCCCAACACCGACCCTCCCTCCCCCTCATAACTGGCATCATCTCCAAACATGTTCAGGTGGGAGTCCATTCGTTCTGGCAAGTCATTCACATAGATCAAGAAGAGTTATGGCCCCGGGAGGGAACTCTTGCGGCACGCCGCTGGTGACCTCAGGCCACTACGAGGAGGCTTCCCATGATATGTGTCCTTTGTTCTTTAAACTCTTAAGATAAATTTCTGTCAGTTGAAGAAGTCCCCCCCGTTATTCTTGCATGAGGATCCAGCTTCTTTGGCAGCCTCTTCGTGTGTATGTGTATACCACTGCACCGTGTGTGTCTGTTTACTTCTTTATTTGGTCGGTATTTCCGCCAGATTGTGTCTACATCTCCGTGTCATGATTGTTTGTGTGTTTGGCTGAGTTGTTTTTCAGCCAGCCTGTACGTCACAGAGCCTGTGCGTCAGTCAGTCTCTGTAAGCCGCTTTGGGTGTCTGAGGCATGTGCGTCAGACATGTTTGTTTACGACTATATCCTTGAGCTCTGTACGCCGAGGTCGTACGTCTTAACGGTAGAGCTTCACTTCTCTCCCACACACTCCGGCCTGCGCCGCTCACCCCACGCCTCCGGCTTTCACCCTACACCTTCTTTCCCCCCCAGCCCACCCCACCCCACCGCCAATTCTCATCTCACACCTCCAGCTCTCACCCACACACCTCCAGCTCTCGCCCCACACTTACAGTTCTCACCCTACGCTCCCTTATCTCTCCACACAACTCCAACTCTCACACCTCCATCTCTCACCCCACATTTCTCTAACCTTCACCCGATTTCTCCAACTCTCAACCTCTCACTTCCCCTAACCTCCATGTCTGACTCTCCTCTCACCCCTCTTTACATCCTCATCCACCTCATCTTTGCCTCTTCCTACCCCTCACCCCTACACCTCTACCCTTTCCATCCCAACATTCTCCCACTCTTTCGTTCAACCCTCGCCTCCACAGCCTCTCAGCCTCCACCGTACTACCTTACCAACCCCACATCCCTCGCATTCACCCAACACCCGCTCTCCACCCTACACCTCCAACACCTACACCAGTCTTCCTAACACCACGCTCCCCGTCCAAACCCCAGCATGACTTCCTTACACCTCAGTCTTCACCGCACCTTCACCACACCTGTCCTGCCACGTCAAGCGACATCCCTCCCCTCGCTTACTCAGGTCCACACACACTCAGCGGTACATGTGAAGGTCGGTGGGGCGGGTGGCTGGATCCGACGGTGGTGGTGAGTACTGCCGCTGGTGCTCATGTACTCACCGAGTCGTGAATTGCTCCCTTAGGTCGAGGAAGGCATACGGAGGAGGAGGAGGAGGAGGAAAAGGACAAGCTTTTCTTTGCCGTGGAAGGTATAAGAAAGAGGAGGAGGGGTTACAGTTACATAGATACACAGACCACACAGGCCCAAGGTCCAAGCGAGATGGTCTGGCCTTGATGTTACTTTAAAAAAAATTGCTGTCCCCTTAAAAGCAGCAAAAGAAAAGAATAGCAAAGCAAAGGCTCTCACTCCACCCTCCACTCCCTCCGGCATCACGCCAGAGGGGAAAACCAGGAGGAAATGATACCTTGAGGATTTACATGCCTGAAGGAATTTTGTATAGGAAAGTCTTATGATAGAGTGAACGAGTATATGTAATACATCCCATCGCTATAAAGAAAATAGCAAGAATAAACTTGAGCTCCAGCCTCTCGAGTTATCATGTCTGTGTCATTCCTAATATTGAAGAATGAGACAATGATTCTTACTCTCTCTCAATGTTGGTGACATGGGTCTTCAGTGTTGGTATGTTGTCACAGTGGGTGAGGATCGTTGTTCGGGAGGGTAGCATGATGCAACACAACTGTGTTATGATGATTCAATGAATCATTCAGTACGGGAGAGTGACATGTGATGATCAGGTCTAATTCTGCAAATACTGAGGGTGTTGCTATGGGCAACAGTTTCTTTGGGAGCTTCTTCCGCATGTCAATAATGTTGTTGATAAAGCACTCTTTCGTACAGTCCAGATTGACTCGTTGACCTCCAAAGGGCCATCTGTCTTTGGTAGTGCTGGAGGACTGTCACTCCTGCGCTGAGGAAGAGCAGGAGGAGGAGGAAGGAGAGGAGAGAATACTCGAACTATCCCAGAACTTCCATAATGTCATATGGTATCATTGTACTCGCTTATCCATCCTATCTCGGTACGTTTGTTGTCGTGGTGTGTGTGTGTGTGTGTGTGTGTGTGTGTGTGTGTCTGTGTGTGTGTGTGTGTGTCTGTGTGTGTTACATGAGTAATATGAGATGGTTATCAGACCAGGTATTCCTCTTCCCTCGCCCAATGTTTGTATGTTGACGTGACGTGTGTGTGATGATGATGATGATCAAAGAGGCCATGTTTACACCGCCATGTCCATTGTACGATGAATGATTACGTTGCAATATATATATATATATATATATATATATATATATATATATATATATATATATATATATATATATATATATATGTGTGTGTGTGTGTGTGTGTGTGTGTGTGTACTTTGCAGCGGCGAAAGTTTAAACAGGCAAGGAGTGCGTATGTAGCCAGGTAAGCCTCCAATAACTAATGCTTACACGGCAAGGAATGTGCAGGTAGTATGAAGTAATGTTTGTTTGCACTTAACCACCCAGGGAGAAGCCAAGACGGAATATAAATTAGAGAATATATAACAATCCGAGCCTAGCGGCGTGCGGGTTGTGGAGGGAGGAGCAGCAGGCGACCAACCTCATGATAGAGCATTTGCGGAACGTCCTACCCTGTCGAGATGTACTCGTCTGAATCCGTCATCGCTCCCATTTCCTGACGCGATCTGCTCGCTCGCAACGCTCTCTCTCTCTCTCTCTCTCTCTCTCTCTCTCTCTCTCTCTCTCTCTCTCTCTCTCTCTCTCTCTCTCTCTCTCTCTCTCTCTCTCTCGGCTTCGAGAAGTCTCACACCCGTCTCGACGCTTGGTTGATGTGCATCGTCAGGATGTTTTGTTTTGTGTTTTTGAATCTACAGTTCCGTCGGGCTGTGCAGCGCGCGGGGTAGTGGGGGAAGCGTACGGGAAGATGGTTCCTCCTTTTCAAATTGACCTGTGGAAGCTGGCTGTCCAGGTTATTAGAAAACTTCACTTTGCTGCGTGGCTTTCATGGAGAGGAATGAAGATTATGCAGTGTGAATTAAGACTATTATAATCAACACACACACACACACACACACACACACACACACACACACACACACACACACTGTGGGCTATGTAGACAGACTTTACTCACGTGCTTATCCAAAACGTAGAAGTGTCCAGCCGTGCCTTGACACTGAACTTTTCTGTGATTGATTTAGCTGCTGTTATGACCTCCCTCCCAGTTATGTACTCCCCCAACTGTATATACTCTACCTGCCTGAGTTCAATAAATCGTTCTGTATTTACTTAATTTGCTCTCTCTCTCTCTCTCTCTCTCTCTCTCTCTCTCTCTCTCTCTCTCTATATATATATATATATATATATATATATATATATATATATATATATATATATATATATATATATAATTCATATTTGATTGCCGTTGTCCGCATTAGCGAAGTAGCCCCTGGAACAAGAGAGGAAAGTCCACATCAGCTCACATCTATTTTCTTGCTATCACATGCATTGCACCAAAACCACTGCCCTTGTCCACAATCAGGCTCCACAGACCTTCCCATGGCTTACTCCGGAGCCTTCACATACCCTGGTTGAGTCCATTGACAGCACGTCGGCCTCAGTATACAATATCGTTCCAATTCACTCCGTCCCTTACCCGCCTTTCACCTTCCTGCATGTTCAGGCCTCGATCGCTTTAAATCTTTTTCACTCCATCATCTATCTACCAATTGGTCTCCCCATTCTCTGTGTTCCCTCCACTTCTGACACTTATATCCTCTTTATCAACGTTTCCTCACTTATTCTCTCTATATGTCCAAACCATCATATATATATATATATATATATATATATATATATATATATATATATATATATATATATATATATATATATGTATGTATATTCATTTATTTATTTATTTATATATACTTCAGATTCAGACGACCTAGATTCAGCTAGATTACAGACCTAAACCATAATATCTCGAAAGTAATATGTAACGGGTGGAACACTTACACAGTGAAGCTGTCGAGCAACGATAAAGGATGTTTAATTCTTCGTTTCCTTTGAGTAACTTTACCATGTAGAGTTGAAACCCTTTCAATATTTCTTTTCTTTTTAGGACATTTGCGTTGTCGTATAAAACCTTCTCATTTGAAAGTTGCTGGTGGCAAAATAACCTCCTGCCGTCCAAAACAGAATAGGTCTTAATTTCCTTTTTATTTTTTCTTCACAAAAACAAAACAATAAATTAATCTAAATGATAATGCTAAATATCAGTTATGACCCAGAGGCCATTGGCCCCGTAGACCCCATGGCGGGGATATGTGCTTCCCCTTCCCCATTCCCAGGAAGGACCTCGAGATATTCCCCAATCATCTTCCTCCGTCCCACACCCCTCACCTTCTTCATCCACAATTTCACCCTCTGCTTTTACGTTCTTTAAGTAGGCTGAGTGTGTTGCTGTGTCAGGATGTGACATGGATATTCTAATCCCGCCATTGATTGTGGAATCCAGAAGATGAGATGTTTTGTTTGAGCGTATCGCCCGGGCTGAGGCCCTCGTTCATCCTGTGTTTAGAATCTGGGGCTGAGGCCCTCGACCATCCTATCTTTAGAATCTGGGGCTGAGGCCCTTGTTCATACTGCGTTTAGAATCACAGGACTGAGGCTCTCGGCCATCCTGTGTTTAGAACCATGGAGCTGAGGCCCTTATTCATCCTGTGTTCAGAATCATTGTTCAGTGGATAGACAAGATTTCATTTAGTAGCACATTATTGTTCAATGTCGTAGCCTCGTGACGTGGCTATATATATATATATATATATATATATATATATATATATATATATATATATATATATATATATGTATATATATATATATATATATATATATATATATATATATATATATATATATATATATATATATATATATGTGTGTGTGTGTGTGTGTGTGTGTGTGTTTCATACATATTAGCCGTTTCCCGCGTTAGCGAGGTAGCGTTAAGAACAGAGTACTGAGCCTTAGAGTTGATATCCTCACTTGGTCTCCTTCTCTGTTCCTTCTTTTGGAAAATTAGAAAACGGAAGGGGAGGATTTCCAGCCTCCCGCTCCCAGAAATGAAATCATGTATACTTCCTCCTCGCGACATTCCAGAAACCATGAAATATTTACTTGTTTTGTCAGATGAACTTTCTAGACAGCAGTGTGATGCGGCACGAAAATTGATCTTAAGGTCACTGGAGGAATTCGTGTTCCAGGATGACCACAGCACGTGGGAGGAGGTGGATCTGGAAGGTAGCATCCAGCAGGCCAGCACAGGCGGGGAAACGCTGCTAAGCATCTTGCCCCACATGAGGCCTCATACCTCACGCTACGTTCACAGAATTCCTCAGAGTGACCTTCAGCTCGACGCTCGTGGCGTATCAGCGAGCAGGTTATGTACGAGCAACGATCTCTAATGCCATTCGCTCCTCCTTCCGTATTTGTTTTCCCGCGCTACTTAACTTCCCTCACTGCTCTTCCTGCCTCCGTCTTCCCCACGGTCTTCTTTATCTCTCCACCTCTTCTTCTTCTTCTTCTTCCTCTTCTTCTTCTTCTTCTTCTTCTTCTTCTTCTTCTTCTTCTTCTTCCTCCTCCTCTCCACTCCGCACCCTTCCATTTTTCGTCCCCTTACCAGGCCTCTTGTTGCTTTCCTTCCTCCACCTCTCGGCAGGCCCTCTTGTTCCACTCTCTCCTCCACATACCTCCGCCCACCCCATCTCTCCTTACGCACACACATACCGATGGCGTTTGTAGGTCACTCAAGGAAACCCTGTGAATAGGAAGGACATGAAAGCTGAATATAAAACAAAAGCAAGGGGTCTACCTGAGGAACATCAAAAGAGTCTCTCTCTCTCTCTCTCTCTCTCTCTCTCTCTCTCTCTCTCTCTCTCTCTCTCTCTCTCTCTCTCTCTCTCTCTCTCAAATACACACACACACACACACACACACACACACACACACACACACACACACACACACACTTTACCTTCATTAGTAAAGCAAGTGGTTAGAAAATTTGTAATATCTCCTCTGTTTTTCTTCCATATTCCATGTTTTGTTTTGTTTTTTCAATCTTCCACAGGATTTAATGTCTCGTGGATCTTTCATTTAGGTTTTAGTATATTTACACAGTTCTCAAGTATTCTCTCTTAACATTTTATTTGATGCTATAATGTCTGTCAGAAGTGTTTCAGTATTCCGCCTGCTAAAGGTTACACCGCTGTATCATTGGGAGTACAGTCTCGTTACAAGAAATGCTAACTCCACTGAAGTCTACATTTCCCTACGACTGGAAGTGGCTTGGCCTTGAGTTGCACCAGCCTTTAGAAATGTCCTGGGTTACACCAGGTCTCTCTAATTGGTCCTTAGGTTATTATAAACAGATTAATATCTAAAAGATAAATTGCCTTGATTATATGTATGGTCCATACATACATTGAACATCCTTACCAACTAATCAACAGCACATTCACCACCTTTCTTAATAGATTCAACTGCAATAACATCCAATCCCGCCGCCTTTCCGGATTTCGTCCTCTGCAAGGCTTTCACCACCTCTTCTCTTTTCACCATGCCACTCTCCCTGACTCTCTCACTTCGCATACCATCCCGACCAAAGTACTTTATCATCAAACACATTTAACAGTCGTTCAAAATTCTCACTCCATCTCCTCCTCTCTTCATCGTTACCTGTTATTACTATCTCCCTTGTTCACTTCACCGTGTCCCCATTTGTTCTCTTGTCTTTTGCACATTACTTGCCTCCTTCCACAGCATCTTTTTATTCTCCCAAAATTTAAGTGATGCTCCCTCACCCTAACTAAAAGAGTGTGGGTGAGAAAGCATAAGAGCGCGTTTTAAAATGTTTTAGACTCATGGAAAGAGTGAGTGAGTAAAGGTTGACAAAGAGGATATATGTGTCAGAGGTGGAGGGAGCAAGGAGAAGTGGGAGACCAAATTGGAGGTGGAAGGATGGAGTTAAAAAGAGTTTGAGCGATCGGAGCCTGAACATGCAGTAGGATGAAAGGCGTGCACAGAATAGATTGATTTGGAACAGTGTGGTATACTGGGGTCGACGTGCCGTCAGTGGACTGAGCCTTGTGAAACGTCTGGGGTGAACCATGGAAAGGTATGTGGGGCCTAGATATGGACAGGGAGCTGTGGTTTCGGTGCATTACACATGACAGCTAGAGACAGTGTGAGCGGACGTGGCCTTTCTTCGTATGTTTCCTGGCGCTAGGGGATGGTGATGCTGTTTCCTGTGGGGCGGGCTTGGCGCCGGCAATGAATAAAGGTGAGCATGTATGAATGTATGTGTATGTATATATATGTATATTATATATAAATATGTACATGTACGTGCGTATATGTATGTATATGTGTATGTGAGTGGATGGGTCTTTTTCTTCGTCTGTTTCCTGGCGCTACCTCTCCGGGAAACGGTGATCAAGTGAATATGATAATATATACGTGTGTATATGTATATAAACTTGCTCGCCGTTTCCCGCGTTAGCGAAGTAATGATGATAGACAGGCGATAGAAAATAGATTAGATAGACACATCAAACGTCAAGCATCATTTACCCTGGTTTATACGTTGATCAAGTACCTTTTACTTTGTATACATAAGTGCTGGGGAACAGACGCATGCTGCGTCCAAAAAGATTTTAGGAAACACCTAGACATTTTTTTTGTTTAACTTCACTCACCTTCTTAGGTACCAACTGATTTGAGAATATAATCAGTGATACCATGACACCAGATATCAGTGTCTCGTAGCGTTTAATTGTCATCATTGTTCGTATTTGATTATTTATTGACTACTAGATCATGACTGAAATGAGCAGTGGTATGAATTTTGTTGTCTTAGAAACATATATGGGTCGACTTCACCCATCTCTTGATGACACACCTTTGGCTTATAGTGGCCACACCTATAGCTGCTGGTAGCCACGCCTGTAGCTGCTGGTAGCCACAAAAGTAACTGCTCGAAGACACTCTCGTAGCTGCTGGTAGCCACAATTGTAGCTGTTCGTAGGCACAAGCTTGAAGTGCCGTCACTCCTGAGTTTTGAAGGTCTGCAGACTCTCCCGTACATGAGTGTACATACTGAGACTAGCGGTACAGCTAAGCTCTTTCCATTTTCCTGCTGGAGAATTCGTCGACGTACAGTTACACCATACCCGAATATCCAGAGGCGAGTGGTTTCCTAAAGGCCCCAAATATCTGGAGGCATGCAGTCTCTCCAGACCGAATATTTACACTCCTCCAACCCAATATTTGGAGGCCTGGGAGGTGGGAGGCCCTGCATACAGATGAGCCTCCCTTCCCATCAACAATTACCGGAAGAGCGGCTAGTTAATAGCCTAACAGGTCATTAGGGTCAACCAGACGGTAATTAACCAATTACTCACGACCAAACCTTATAATTACATAGGGAGTAATTCAGGCCCCCACCATCCACAAGCCAGGCTGGGTGGAGCAGCCCCTTAGTGGACCCCTGTTAACAGTGTCCCTCGCCTGTTTTATATGACCCAGCGTATGTAAGGACCGGGTCAGCTCGGCCATAGCCACGCATGCAAATCGTGGCTTCCCCCTCCAGCGCCGAAGAAGCACCCGGCGGTGTTTAATCTCATTACTCGGCCAGTAATTACAGGTCATTATTTTCATACTTAATTGGTAATTAAATAGCGGGTCACTCGGGGGCTGGACTAATGATATTATTTCCTAAGTCTTGGCGCAAGCGAGCCATTCCTTCCATCCTTAGCGCTCGATATGCTGAGTCTGGACGGTGAACGAACGCCATCGCTTTTGAGGAAGACCCTCGAACCACCAGCTTCGAACTGGGGAACCATAAGGAAGAGGAATCCAGCGAACAAATAGACATGGACGATTCATATCTGGCCCCACGTCAAAGAATTGCAGAAAAGTCTTCCCTCGAGTTGTTGACCAAGCCAGGCACATGCTGTGAGAAGATGTGTGATTTAGAACGATAGAGGAAGAGAACTGGCGAAGAACTTTAGATACAGCTTGCTACTTTCGTTCGAATATCAGGAAGAGTCTACAAGGCTTCTTGATCCGCTTGAGCACGACGGTACGATCCTTGAGCACGACGGTACGATCTTGAGCATGACGGTACGATCCTTGAGCACGACGGTACGATCCTTGAGCACGACGGCACGATTCTTGAGCACGACGGTACGATCCTTGAGCACGACGGTACGATCCTTGAGCACGACGGTACGATCCTTGAGCATGACGGTACGATCCTTGAGCACGACGGTACGATCCTTGAGCACGACGGTACGATCCTTGAGCACGACGGTACGATCCTTGAGCACGACGGTACGATCCTTGAGCACGACGGTACGATCCTTGAGCATGACGGTACGATCCTTGAGCATGACGGTACGATCCTTGAGCATGACTGTACGATCCTTGAGCACGACGGTACGATCTTGAGCATGACGGTACGATCCTTGAGCACGACGGTACGATCCTTGAGCACGACGGTACGATCCTTGAGCACGACGGTACGATCCTTGAGCACGACGGTACGATCCTTGAGCATGACGGTACGATCCTTGAGCACGACGGTACGATCCATGAGCATGACGGTACGATCCTTGAGCACGACGGCACGATCCTTGAGCATGACGGTACGATCCTTGAGCACGACGGTACGATCCTTGAGCACGACGGTACGATCCTTGAGCATGACGGTACGATCCTTGAGCACGACGGTACGATCCTTGAGCATGACGGTACGATCCTTGAGCACGACGGTACGATCCATGAGCATGACGGTACGATCCTTGAGCACAACGGTACGATCCATGAGCATGACGGTACGATCCTTGAGCACGACGGTACGATCCATGAGCATGACGGTACGATCCTTGAGCACGACGGCACGATCCTTGAGCACGACAGCACGATCAGTGAGCACGACGGCACGATCCTTGAACATGACGGTACGATCTATGAGCACGGCATTATGATCCTTCAGCACGGCAGTACGATCCTTGAGCACGGCGGTACGATCCCTAAGGAGAAAGGTATGATCTTTGAGCACGTGCGTACGATCCCTTGTATATATAGGCTTGGCCTTTGACTTGACCCTTAAGAGTTAGGTCAAAGGCCAGACTATCCTCATACCCAAGGGCCGTACCGTAGTACTCAAGGGTCTTACTGTCGTGCTCAAGGGTTGTAACTCCGTGTCCAAGGGTCGTGCTCAAGGGTTGTAACATCGTGCTCAAGGGTCGTACTGTCGTGCTCGAGTTGTAACTTCATGTCTAAGGGTCGTGCTCAAGGGTCGTACTGTCGTGCTCGAGTTGTAACTTCATGTCTAAGGGTCGTGCTCAAGGTTTGTAACATCGTGCGCAAGGGTTGTTCTGTCGTGCTCGAGTAGTAACTTAATTGTCCAAGGGTCGTGCTCAAGGTTTGTAACATCGTGCCCAAGGGTCGTACTGTCGTGCTCGAGTTGTAACTTCATGTCCAAGGGTTGTGCTCAAGGTTTGTAACATCGTGCCCAAGGGTCGTTCTGTCGTACTCATGGGTTGTAAGATCGTGTCCAAGAGTCGTTGTGTCGTGCTCATGGGTCGTAACATCGTGTCCAAGGGACGTGCTGTCGTGCTCCTTGTGGAGCCCCTTTGACCAAAGTCCGTGTTGTCTGAACCATCCCTCTGGAGCCCATGATTACGTAATGTCTATCCTGATGGATAAAAAGTAACCATTAACTTGTTAAACGTACAGTCCCATCCTTTGTGTAAATAGTGTGTTGGGAGGGAGGATGTAAGGCTTTACGTATGCATTCTATGTATACACATCCATTATCTTCTCAGAAATTGGTATATGCGCCTTGGACCTGTATTTATGTAGTTTGTATGTATGGGAGGATTATGTATGTGCGCTTATATACTACCTGAGGGTTGTTGACCTCGTTGAAACATTCTTGAGTTACGAGGAGCAAGTCTCGTGTGGTTGTACGAACAGGTATGGATAACCCAGTCGCTCTGGGGAGCACGAGACCACAGTAAGAGTGCGAGATATTTCTCGTGAGTGACAGATGCAAGAGGGAGAAGATATGGCCGAGGGAGAAAGATATGGAAGCGTAAGATGCATTAGTTTTTCCTGAACTGCAGTGGACCATCAGGCCTCTCTGCTGTATGGTCTTGTTTCTGTTGAGGGTTAAAAACATCTTCCCGTCTTATTAAATGTGTTCTGATTCTATACAAGGTGATAATAGTAGATGCTATCTTAATGGTTATGAGTCGTTCGTCCTCGCCTCCCTGGACGTAACTATGTTTATAGCAGTGACAGTAACCGTGCCTGAATAGGCATAATATATCAGTGCTTCATTTCCTTCGTGCAGTCAGAAGTCCTGTGGTTATTGTGGGGACGAATCACCATGATAACATGGGTAAGTCTGACGATCTTTGGATCTAATAGAGTCACGACGTTTTCTCTGTTGTCTTCTTGATCTAGACCGTCCTTCTAGAAGATCTCCCAGTCTGCGTTGCTGTTCTCTGGAGCAGACTTGTCCCCGTCTGCGTTGCTGTTCTCTGGAGCAGACTTGTCCCCGTCTGCGTTGCTGTTCTCTGGAGCAGACTTGTCCCCGTCTGCGTTGCTGTTCTCTGGAGCAGACTTGTCCCCGTCTGCGTTGCTGTTCTCTGGAGCAGACTTGTTAACACATTGAATGGTACTTTCCATTTGGCATTGCCATTATTATCTTTCCCTCCCGTAGGGGTTAAAATCATTAGGGTCTTTCGTTTTTTTTTTTAAGTTGGAGGGAGTGAGTGGGTAGAGGCACGCTCCTCCCATGATCGCCGCCCACCCCGGGAGCCGTTGAGCAGGTCGGTAGGTGACGTACATCCAAGAAGGAGACGGTTGAGAGGATTACCCCAAACTGGGAAATATTGTTCTGGTGTGGGCCGTGACCCTGTGACCCGCCGTGGGATACTGTATTGATTCGTAGGCTGCGGAGGAGGAGGAGGAGGCTACTAGGGACCCCGGAGTTGAGGGAAAGGGAAGAAGAGTGGGAGTAAAGAGGTCATGATGTGGGTCAGGGATAATGCTAGGGTAAAATGAGAGCGAGTGTGGGCTGAGAGTGGGAAGAGGCGAAGGCATGACGATGAAGTTTAAGGATGGTGTGGAGGTAAGAAGGAATGGAAGAAAAGGAGTAGATTCCCAGAGAGAGAGAGAGAGAGAGAGAGAGAGAGAGAGAGAGAGAGAGAGAGAGAGAGAGAGAGAGAGAGTGGTGTGAGAGGGGGGGAGATTTGTGTAGGAGGTAGAGAGAGAGAGAGAGAGAGAGAGAGAGAGAGAGAGAGAGAGAGAGAGAGAGAGAGAGAGATGGGTGTGAGAGGAGTAGAGAGACAGGGTTTACGAAAGACGGTGGTAAAAGGATCGTAACGTCTCATCCCATGAAGTAAGGACTTCTGCAGTAGACGGGAGGCATTTTATAGCCGTCAGTCTCCAGGAAGGGACATACAATGTTGCTGTCGGCGTCCAGGCCGTGATGTGGTAACTCCTCCACGTTAGGCACACTGTTCTCACGTCAGCGGCCGCGCTTGGCTGGGAAGTGCTCAGTAAGCTGTTAGAGGCTGGTCTTGCGTTCTGCTGCCGTAGGCGTCTAGGGCTAAGAAGTGCTCAGTAACGTGTACACGTTGGAGGCACTATGTTACCGTTGCCGTCTGTCTTGTATAGGTAGGCCGCTCGCCGAGGTGCCTCGGTGGGCACTGCTCACACGCAAAGCATTGTTCGGCTCGGGTGTAGAGACTCCCATTGTGAGACACTTGGCAAGCTGTCCATACTGAAGGCATTGTTTAGGCTTGGCTTTCCTGTCTGGGACATACGCTATCTCTTCCACCCCCTGCTCCCTTTGAACACACACACACACACACACACACACACACACACATACACATACATACACACATGATTAAAAAGACATTAATTCTAGAAAAACTACCAGGTAAATGTATATTTCAGTTCGGGTTTTAAAGAGAGAGGTAAAAGGTATCATCATATCTCTAAGTAAAACTGAAATATTGACATCTAATGTAATATTTAACTGATTCATTTGTATTAAATCCAGCTTTGTCTGTAATTAAGCCCAAACACCGAACTGCTATTTAAATCTCATTACCCATTAAGATTTTCAAATTGGTGGTCGTTATGCATGGAAAAGTTTAGTCATTTTCATCTCATTTGATTGTGAAAGTAATGCGAGTGAATTTCAATTTACCTCTCTCCTCACTGTTCCTCATGTAAAAGTGGCTTCTGTAGAGGGAATCACTCATGATTGCAATGGCTTCCACAGCTGCTTATACAGAGGCGGTGGCAGGGGACTGGTGTGTGAGTTCAGTCTTAATCATCAATATAAATGATAATACCATGTTCAACGACGTCAGTAAGTTCATTCGTTATTCACCGAAGCGATCAGCGTCTGGTTCTGTGATTGCAACGAGTAGGATCAATTGCTGTCAAGGCTGATTATAGATTATAAAGTCATCACTGTAATAGTGTAATACTATATGTGTATTTATATATATATATATATATATATATATATTTTTTTTTTTTTTTTTTTTTATACTTTGTCGCTGTCTCCCGCGTTTGCGAGGTAGCGCAAGGAAACAGACGAAAGAAATGGCCCAACCCCCCCCCCCCCATACACATGTACATACACTCGTCCACACACGCAAATATACATACCTACACAGCTTTCCATGGTTTACCCCAGACGCTTCACATGCCTTGCTTCAATCCACTGACATCACGTCAACCCCTGTATACCACATGACTCCAATTCACTCTATTTCTTGCCCTCCTTTCACCCTCCTGCATGTTCAGGCCCCGATCACACAAAATCTTTTTCACTCCATCTTTCCACCTCCAATTTGGTCTCCCTCTTCTCCTCGTTCCCTCCACCTCCGACACATATATCCTCTTGGTCAATCTCTCCTCACTCATTCTCTCCATGTGCCCAAACCATTTCAAAACACCCTCTTCTGCTCTCTCAACCACGCTCTTTTTATTTCCACACATCTCTCTCTCTCTCTCAAATACACACACACACACACTCACATACCGATGGCGTTTGTAGGTCACTCAAGGAAACCTGTGAATAGGAAGGACATGAAAGCTGAATATAAAACAAAAGCAAGGGTCTACCTGAGGAACATCAAAAGAGTCCTCTCTCATCTCTCTCTCTCTCTCATCTCTCTCTCTCTCCTCTCTCTCTCTCTCATCTCTCTCTCTCTCTCAAATACACACACACACACAACACACACACACACACAACACACACACACACATTTACCTTCATTAGTAAAAGCAAGTGGTTAGAAAATTTGTAATATCTCCTCTGTTTTTCTTCCATATTCCCATGTTTTGTTTTGTTTTTTCAATCTTCCACAAGATTTAATGTCTCGTGGATCTTTCATTTAGGTTTTAGTATATTTACACAGTTCTCAAGTATTCTCTCTTAACATTTTATTTGATGCTATAATGTCTGTCAGAAGTGTTTTCAGTATTCCGCCTGCTAAAGGTTACACCGCTGTATCATTGGGAGTACAGTCTCGTTTACAAGAAATGCTAACTCCACTGAAGTCTACATTCCCTACGACTGGAAGTGGCTTGGCCTTGAGTTGCACCACCTTTAGAAATGTCCTGGGTAACACCAGGTCTCTCTAATTGGTCCTTAGGTTATTATAAACAGATTAATATCTAAAAGATAAATTGCCTTGATTATATGTATGGTCCATACATACATTGAACATCCTTTACCAACTAATCAACAGCACATTCACCACCTTTCTTAATAGATTCAACTGCAATAACATCCAATCCCGCCGCCTTCCGGATTTCATCCTCTGCAAGGCTTTCACCACCTCTTCTCTTTTACCAAATCATTTTCCCTAACCTCCTCACTTTTGCACACCACCTCGACCAAAACACCCTATATCTGCCACTCTGTCATCAGACACATTCAACAGACCTTCAAAATACTCATTCCATCTCCTTCTCACATCACCGCTACTTGTTATCACCTCCCCATTTACGCCCTTCACTGAAGTTCCCATTTGCTCCCTTGTCTTACGCACCCTATTTACCTCCTTCCAGAACATCTTTTTATTCTCCCTAAAATTTACTGATAGTCTCTCACCCCAACTCTCATTTGCCCTTTTTTTCACCTCTTGCACCTTTCTCTTGACCTCCTGTCTCTTTCTTTTATACATCTCCCACTCAATTGCATTTTTTCCCTGCAAAAATCGTCCAAATGCCTCTCTCTTCTCTTTCACTAATACTCTTACTTCTTCATCCCACCACTCACTACCCTTTCTAAACAGCCCACCTCCCACTCTTCTCATGCCACAAGCATCTTTTGCGCAATCCATCACTGATTCCCTAAATACATCCCACTCCTCCCCCACTCCCCTTACTTCCATTGTTCTCACCTTTTTCCATTCTGTACACAGTCTCTCCTGGTACTTCCCCACACAGGTCTCCTTCCCAAGCTCACTTACTCTCACCACCTTCTTCACCCCAACATTCACTCCTCTTTTCTGAAAACCCATACTAATCTTCACCTTAGCCTCCACAAGATAATGATCAGACATCCCTCCAGTTGCACCTCTCAGCACATTTACATCCAAAAGTCTCTCTTTCGCACGCCTGTCAATTAACACGTAATCCAATAACGCTCTCTGGCCATCTCTCCTACTTACATAAGTATACTTATGTATATCTCGCTTTTTAAACCAGGTATTCCCAATCATCAGTCCTTTTTCAGCACATAAATCTACAAGCTCTTCACCATTTCCATTTACAACACTGAACACCCCATGCATACCAATTATTCCCTCAACTGCCACATTACTCACCTTTGCATTCAAATCACCCATCACTATAACCCGGTCTCGTGCATCAAAACCGCTAACACACTCATTTAGCTGCTCCCAAAACACTTGCCTCTCATGAACTTTCTTCTCATGCCCAGGTGCATATGCACCTAATAATCACCCACCTCTCTCCATCAACTTTCAATTTTACCCATATTAATCGAGAATTTACTTTCTTACATTCTATCACATACTCCCACAACTCCTGTTTCAGGAGTATTGCTACTCCTTCCCTTGCTCTTGTCCTCTCACTAACCCCTGACTTCACTCCCCAGACATTTCCAAACCACTCTTCCCCTTTACCCTTGAGCTTCGTTTCACTCAGAGCCAAAACATCCAGGTTCCTTTCCTCAAACATACTACCTATCTCTCCTTTTTTCACATCTTGGTTACATCCACACACATTTAGGCACCCCACTCTGAGCCTTCGAGGAGGATGATCACTCCCCGCGTGACTCCTTCTTCTGTTTCCCATTTTAGAAAGTTAATACAAGGAGGGGAGGATTTCCGGCCCCCCGCTCCCGTCCCCTCTAGTCGCTTTCTACGACACGCGAGGAATACGTGGGAAGTATTCTTTCACCCCTATCCCCAGGGATAATATACATATATATATACATATACACACACACACACACACACACACGCACACACACACACACACACACACACACACACATATATATATACATATGAAAAATGTAAGAAACAATTTAGAAAACAAACTTTTAGCTTGAAATGAATGAAAAAAAAATGAATGTCACATAATGGTTCAACCTCTGGCTATGGAAAGGAAATGTACAATTTATTCACACAAACGTCAATAGCAGTTCTCATCAATTTCACCACTGTGTCAATAAGCTTCAATGTCTAAGCTACATTTTTCTCCAACTTCACTATTTTCTTGTCAAAAACACCATGCATGAAAACTATCACTCCATTAACACAACTATAAACATTTACTTCCCCTTTAAAAGTTATATATATATATATATATATATATATATATATATATATATATATATATATATATATATATATATATATATATATATATATTCCTATGAGTCCACGGGGAAAATGAAACACGATAAGTTCGCAAGTGCACTTTCGTGTAATAATCACATCATCAGGGGAGACACAAGAGAGAAATATAAGTCAGTTGATATGCATCGAAGAGACGAAGCTACCGAATGGCGTTCTGGCTTCGTCTCTTCGGTGTATATCAACTGACTTATATTTCTCTCTTGTGTCTCCCCTGACGATGTGAGTATTACGCGAAAGTGCACTTGGGAACTTATCGTGTTTCATTTTCCCCGTGGACTCATAGGAATATCTTGATCACGCGCAAAATTGTGATCCTTTCCAATATATATATATATATATATATATATATATATATATATATATATATATATATATATATATGTGTGTGTGTGTGTGTGTGTGTGTATGGTTCATGGTGAAGTGCCTAAGGATTGGGATGCATGCATTGTACAAAGGCAAAGGGGATAAAGGTGAGTGCTCAAATTACAGAGGTATAAGTTTGTTGAATATTCCTGGGAAATTATATGGGGGGGTATTGATTGAGAGGGTCAAGGCATGTACAGAGCATCAGATTGGGGAAGAGCAGTGTGGTTTCAGAAGTGATAGAGGATGTGTGGATCAGGTGTTTGCTTTAAAGAATGTATGTGAGAAATGCTTAGAAATCAGATGGATACAATTGTATGTAGCATCTATGGATCTGGAGAAAGCATATGATAGAATTGATAGAGATACTCTGTAGAAGTTATTAAGAGTATACAGTGTGAGAGGTAAGTTGCTAGAAGTAGTGAAAAGTTTTTATCGAGGATGTAAGGTATGTGTACGTGTAGGAAGAGAGGAAAGTGATTGGTTCCCAGTGAATGTCGGTTTGCGGCAGGGGTGCGTGATGTCTCCATGGTTGTTTAATTTGGTTATGGATGGGGTTGTGAGGGAGGTGAATGCAAGAGCTTTGGAGAGGGGCAAGTATGCAGTCTGTTGTGGATGAGAGGGCTTAGGAAGCGAGTCAATTGTTGTTCGTTGATGATACAGTGCTGGTGGCTGGTTCGAGTTTGGTAAAGTGTGCGACAGAAGAAAGCTGAGGGTAAATGTGAATAAGAGCAAGGTTATTAGGTTCAGTAGGGTTGAGGGACAAGTCATTTGGGAGGTAAGTTTAAATGGAGAAAAACTGGAGGAAGTGAAGTGGTTTAGATATCTGAGAGTGGATTTAGCTGCGGATGGAGCCATGGAAGCGGAAGTAAGTCACAGGATGGGGAAGGGGGGAAGGTTCTGGGAGCGTTGAAGAATGTATGGAAAGCGAGAACATTATCTCGGAGAGCAAAAATGGGTTGCGAGGCATGGGGTTGTGCAGAGGAGGGTGTATGTGTTGGAAATGAGATGTTTGGGGACAAAATGTGGTGTGAGATGGTTTGAACGAGTAAGTAATGAAAGGGTAAGAGAGATGTGTGGTAATAAAAAAGACTGTGGTTGAGAGAGCAGAAGAGGGTGTATTGAAATGGTTGGGTCACATGGAGAGATGTGTCAGAAGTGGGAGACCAGTTGGAGGTGGAAGGATGGAGTGAAAAAGATTTTGAGCGATCGGGGCCTGAGCATGCAGGAGGGCGAAAGGCGTGCAAGGAATAGAGTGAATTTCGAACGATGTGCTATACCGGGGTCGACGTCCTGCAAATGGATTGAACCAGGGCATGTAAAGCGTTTAGGGTAAACCATGAAAAGTTTTGTGGGGCCTGGATGTGGAAAGTGAGCTGTGGTTTCGGTGCATTACACATGACAGCTAGAGACTGAGTGTGAACGAGTTTGGCCTTTGTTGTCTTCCTAGCGCTACCTCGCGCGCGCGGGGGGGAGGGGGGTACCATTTCATGTGTGGCGGGGTGACGATGAGAATGGATGAAGGCAGCAAGTATGAATATGTACCTGTGTATATATGTATATGTCTATGTATGTATACTTTGAATTGTATGAGTATGTATATCTGCGTGTGTGGGCGTTTATGTATATACATGTGTATTTAGGTGGGTTAAGCCATTCTTTCGTCTGTTTCCTTGCGCTACCTCGCTAACGCGAGAGACAGCGACAAAGTATGATAAACAAATAGATAACAAATAATATATATATATATATATATATATATATATATATATATATATATATATATATATATATATATATATATTATTAAAAGCATACCTGAAATTATTCTGTGAGAAGGGAGCTCCGTTGTTTCTAAATTATGAATATAGATACGCTTCGATGTAGAGAGAAAAAAACAAATATTGAGCAATATTCATTGCATTGCAGTTATCCGAGAACAAAGTGAACGCCAGATTGATTTGAAATGTATAATCAAAGTATATATGAAGCAATGTGCCGCGTTGTATTCATTAGTTCGAACATATAAACCTTTAATTAAAAAAGGATATATGTTTAGTATACGCTAATGTATGATATGTTTAGTGGCGATAGTCAAGCGAATATCACTCTTACCAGCTAATTCTCGTGCAATTTTTTTGTCAGTCGTATCTGATCGCTAATTCACATCATATTCTTGCGAAATGCATGGTTTATATATATATATATATATATATATATATATATATATATATATATATATATATATATATATATATATTTATTTATTTATTTCAAACTATTCGCCATTTCTCGCGTTAGCGAGGTAGCGTTAAGAACAGAGGACTGGGCCTTTGAGGGAATATCCTCACCTGGCCCCCTTCTCTGTTCCTCCTTTTGGAAAATTAAAAAAAAAAAAACGAGAGGGGAGGATTTCCAGCCCCCCCCCCCTGCTCCCTCCCCTTTTAGTCGCCTCCTACGACACAGGGAATACGTGGGAAGTATTCTTTCTCCCCTATCCCCAGGGATAGATATATATATTCATATATATATATATATATATATATATATA
>NC_092261.1:15529645-15549645 GCF_036320965.1 Panulirus ornatus | reverse complement strand
TCTCTCTCTCTCTCTCTCCAAACAAGAACTCGTCTTATGAAGACCCAGAGGATTCGTCGAAATCCTAGGGCTCGGCAGTCGGCCCACACCCATCCCAGGTGCTGTTCCTCCCCTTGGTACTGGTCGATAAATAGGTGCCTGGTTTGGGCTGGGGTTTGTGTATATACAGATGCACACGTGCCAGTAAAGGCATGATATATGTATATATATATATATATATATATATATATATATATATATATATATATATATATATATATACAAGGATAAGTGTAAAAACTCTCTCCCAGCAGCACACAAATAGTGATCACACACGCGCACGCACGCACGCACGCACGCACGCACGCACACACACACACACACCCACACACACACACACACACACACACACACACACACACACACACACACACACACACCCTGGGCACAATAAACGTAGTGGGCAGCTTCGCCCGAAACGTCCTAAGCGGCTTAACGCGTGACGTGACCAAGGGTGAAGGGTGATTTGAGCGTGAGTACAAAGGGAGGGACGGTAGCAGCCTGTTGGCAAACCCGGGAAGGGTGAGAACGCTCACCTATACAAGTCGTGTGTGTGTGTGTGTTGGGTGGGGTGTTAGTGGCCGCCTCCTGCAGGTGGAGGTGGAGGACAAGTGTGACTCTCTCTCTCTCTCTCTCTCTCTCTCTCTCTCTCTCTCTCTCTCTCTCTCTCTCTCTCTCTCTCTCTCTCTTACTGGTCTGCCCTGCGTCACTCCTGCCACAGCCCCACCCGATGTGACCTCCTCCTCTCGAAGGTCCTCGTTATCGCCACCGCCGGCAGTAGTAGTAGTAATGCTCCTCCTCCTCCTCCTCCTCCTCCTCCTCGCCGCCTCCTCCTTGGCCCCGTGTGTGAGCGGCGGTGGGAGATGTGGGTGTGTGTGTGTCCCCCTCCCGACCCGCGACGGGGACGCTATCTCCTTTATGTACTAAGTAATGCGCTTCATTAGTACAGCCGGGGACCCATGTTTACTCAGCAGGGCTACACGTCACAACCCAACCCGGTAAACCACACTAACCCTGACACTCATTCCTTACTACCCCTCCTCCTCCTCCCCTCCCTCCTCACTCCCTCCCCACCCCCTCCCCCTGCCCCCTCCCTCCTCACTCCTCACTCCCCCCTCTCCCCCTCTCCCACTCCTTAATTAGCAGTAATTCACCTGGGTGAGTGTAGTACATTAGCACAAGTGTGTGTGTGTGTGTGTGTGTATATATATATATATATATATATATATATATATATATATATATATATATATATATATTATATTTATTTATTTTGCTTTGTCGCTGTCTCCCGCGTTAGCGAGGTAGCGCAAGGAAACAGACGAAAGAATGGCTCAACCCACCCACATAAACATGTATATACATACACGTCCACACACGCAAATATACATACCTATACATCTCAATGTATACATATATATACACACACAGACATATACATATATACACATGTGCATGATTCATACTGTCTGCCTTTATTCATTCACATCGCCACCTCGCCAGACATGGAATAACCAACCCCCTCCCCCCTCATGTGTGCGAGGTAGCGCTAGGAAAGACAACAAAGGCCCATTCGTTCACAATCAGTTTCTAGCTGTCATGTAATAATGCACCGAAACCCCAGCTCCCTTTCCATATCCAGGCCCCACAGAACTTTCCATGGTTTACCCTAGACGCCTCACATGCCCTGGTTCAATCCATTGACAGCACGTCGACCCCGGTATACCACATCGTTCCAATTCACTCTATTCCTTGCACGCCTTTCACCCTCCTGCATGTTCAGGCCCCGATCACTCAAAAATCTTTTTCACTCCATCTTTCCACCTCCAATTTGGTCTCCCACTTCTCCTCGTTCCCTCCACGAGACGAAGCTAGGACGCCATTTGGTAAACATGGCGTCCTAGCTTCGTCTCTTCGATGTATATCAACTGACTCATATTTCTCTCTTGTGTCTCCCCTAATGATGTGATTATTCCACGAAAGTGCGCTTGGGAACTTATCGTGTCTCAAATTTCCCTGTGGACTCATAAGATATATATATATATATATATATATATATATATATATATATATATATATATATATATATATATATATATATATATATATACACGGTATCCTTTAACTGTAAATATTCGAACCGACGCCTTTATTGCTGAGGCTAGCTATGTTACCCACTGGGATATGACGCCCATTGTGACTGTTCGAATCCTTCCTGTTGGAGAACAGTGTGTGTCTATGGCAGGGCGCGTTTCATTCTTCATATATCTCCATGTCTGACGGTAGGGTTTCCGTAAAATTTGTAAATATGATTTGTTATACCATCGGTGCAGCGATGGACTAAAAGCCATGGTACCCCCACAGCAGTGAGGTTGGCACAAAGCGGAAAAACACAGGGTGACTGGAGTGTATGTGTGAATGTGTGTGTGTGTGTGTGAACAGCGGCAAGGTTATTAGGTTTAGCAGTGCTAGAGACTGGTTAGTCGATGTGGGAGTTTGAATGGTGAAAACTTGAAAGTAGTGTTTTAGGTACCTGGGAGTGGACATGGCAGCGAATGGAACCATGGGAGCTGAGTGGGTCATAGAGTAGGTGATGGGGCGAAGGTTCAGGGAGCACTGAGGAATGTGTGGAGAGGTCACTATCTTAGAGGGCGAAAATGGGTATGTGAGAAGGTATATTAGTCCCAGCGATGTTGTATGGATGCGAGGTATGGGCCATAGATGAAAATGGACGGAGGAAGATAAATGTGTTGGAGATGAAAATGTTTAAGGACAACATGTGGTGTAAGGAGAGTTGATCGGGTCAGCGGGGTAACACCAGGAACTAACGAAGAAATGGCCTCATTCTCTCACTTTTAAGTTGCTCTGTACAGTGCACCGAAACCAGACCATCCTAACCACAACCAGATCCCACAGACCCTTCCGTGGTTTCCCCCGTCTGCGCCGCACATGTCCTGGTTCAGTCTGTTGACAACACCTCATCCCCTCAAAACTACATCGCTCCAATTTGCTCTATCATTTGCACCCCTCTTGCGTATTTAGGCCCCGAACCTTCGAAGCATCTTTCACTCCATCCTTCCACCTCCTCTTTGAGATCGCCATTTTCCTTGTTCCTTCCAGTTCTGACATGCATACCTTCGTAGTGATCCTCTCCTTACTCATCGTCTTCGTATGGCCAACCCATTTCAACACACCATCTTCAGCTCCCTCATGCATATACTTGTTGGTAACACCTCTTAGGTACCCTATCATTTCTTATTCAAACAGTCTTCCACATAGTGTTCCCAGACATTTCATTGCCAACACGTCCACCCTCTTCTTAAGCATTTTGGTCAAGAGCCCACGTCTCGCCTCCATACAGCACCTACGGGACTACTGAACCATCAAACATACCCATTTCTGCTCTTAAAGTCAGTGACCTCTCTCTCTCTCTCTCTCTCTCTCTCTCTCTCTCTCTCTCTCTCTCTCTCTCTCTCTCTCTCTCTCTCTCTCTCTCCACTCATTCCTCGATGCTATGAGCTACATTTGTCATACTGTATTTGTAACAAGTTTCGATAACGTCAGAAAAAAAAAACAAATGTTTCTCCGTTGTACAAGAGCGATGTATATTTCCCAGGGTTACAGTTCCCATGATTATCTTGTATGTATTCATGGAATTCGGCACATTTACTGACATGAGGTCAACGAGACTTTTAAAATGTTTTATACAGATCCAGAAAACAGCCAACGCGCAGAGGAAATTCCCCTCCAGGACGAGCAACGTATCACTTTTCCATTCCACTCTCGTATGAAAAGTTTAGTAAAATGTGTGGTTTCTTGTGGGCAGCGCTGGCTGAGGAGGAGGGAAAAAAATATTCACATGGCATTGTGGTTTATAACCGCTGGTAACACGGTGAATGACGTAATAGTTTTTTACTTAAAGGTGGAAGGGCCTTTGGCACACGACGCCTTCCAGATCTGCCCTGGTGTGGGGACTGTTTAAATGTGGCTAGCTAAACCCCTTTGGGGGTCTTCTGACGTAACGTCTTTGTAACGGTGAGGGAAAGCAGTTACAACCGCAAGTTGTCTCAAGGTGTGGGTGCGTCGAGGGGTGACGTGTGGTGATAGTAAGGTCTTGTAGCGACCCTGAAGACCTCCCTCACAGTGGCCAAGGTGGGGGAAGCCTAAATCTCCCAGCCGCATATTCGGGTCGATGTCTAGGACCTCCTCCTGCAGCTTGACGATAAGCTGAACCCCATCACGAAGACGGCTACTGTATCTGGGAGAGCCAGATGGCGTGCTGCTCGCCGCCGAAGTGAGGTGGTTTTGGGAAGGCTGGCGAGATCAGTAGAAATACATATATGGTGCTGTACCGTTAATTGTTGGCGTTGCACGGTTAACCGTTGGTACCATACCGTTAACTCTTGGTGCCTTATTGGTGCCACACCGTTGACTTTTTACCGTATACTGTTACCTCTTGGTGCCTCTTCTTTCTCTGTTGGTGTCACACCGTTGACTGTTTACCCTATACTGTTACCTCTTGGTCTTGTACCGTTAACCGTTGTTGCCGAAGTATCCTGGCTGTGTAAGTGATCAGTGGGGGGGTAAAGAGGTGGTCTGTGCTTAGGTTCACTACATTGTGCATCACTATTCCCTCTGGAAATGTCTCTCTTGCCTTCACTGACCACTACACTTACTGGCTGTGAGTAAAGTGGGTAAGAAACGTGTTTCGGTGGGTCTCATTTTGTCTGGTGTTATGAACTGATGTTGCTGAAACTTCATTCCTTTTTTTTTAGCTATACTGAAAGACCAGGAAGACCTGAGGATTTGATTCCGTGTGTATGCGTTTGTGTGGTTATCATTTGTGTGTTACGCTGTGAGAGTTTTACGCTGTTCGCTTAACTTTGTACATAGGTTACCATGTCTTTACCCTTTATGTGTATTCACACATTCACAAACACACAACCAAGCCTAAGTCAACCAGAGGGAGTATGAACACCTGGGTTGGTCATGTGTGTGTGTGTATGTGTGTGTGTGTGTGTGTGAGTGAACAGCGGCAAGGTTATTAGGTTTAGCAGTGCTAGAGACTGGTTAGTTGATGTGGGAGTTTGAATGGTGAAAACTTGGAGAAGGTAGTGTTTTAGGTACCTGGGAGTGGACATGGCAGCGAATGGAACCATGGGAGCTGAGTGGGTCATAGAGTAGGTGATGGGGCGAAGGTTCAGGGAGCACTGAGGAATGTGTGGAGAGGTCACAATCTTAGAGGGCGAAAATGGGTATGTGAGAAGGTATATTAGTCCCAGCGATGTTGTATGGATGCGAGGCATGGGCCATAGATGAGAATGGACGGAGGAAGATAAATGTGTTGGAGATGAAAATGTTTAAGGACAACATGTGGTGTAAGGAGAGTTGATCCGGGTCAGCGGGGTAACACCAGGAACTAACGAAGAAATGGCCTCATTCTCTCACTTTTAAGTTGCTCTGTACAGTGCACCGAAACCAGACCATCCTAACCACAACCAGATCCCACAGACCCTTCCGTGGTTTCCCCCGTCTGCGCCGCACATGTCCTGGTTCAGTCTGTTGACAACACCTCATCCCCTCAAAACTACATCGCTCCAATTTGCTCTATCATTTGCACCCCTCTTGCGTATTTAGGCCCCGAACCTTCGAAGCATCTTTCACTCCATCCTTCCACCTCCTCTTTGAGTTCGCCATTTTCCTTGTTCCTTCCAGTTCTGACATGCATACCTTCGTAGTGATCCTCTCCTTACTCATCGTCTTCGTATGGCCAACCCATTTCAACACACCATCTTCAGCTCCCTCATGCATATACTTGTTGGTAACACCTCTTAGGTACCCTATCATTTCTTATTCAAACAGTCTTCCACATAGTGTTCCCAGACATTTCATTGCCAACACGTCCACCCTCTTCTTAAGCATTTTGGTCAAGAGCCCACGTCTCGCCTCCATACAGCACCTACGGGACTACTGAACCATCAAACATACCCATTTCTGCTCTTAAAGTCAGTGACCTCTCTCTCTCTCTCTCTCTCTCTCTCTCTCTCTCTCTCTCTCTCTCTCTCTCTCTCTCTCTCTCTCTCTCTCTCTCCACTCATTCCTCGATGCTATGAGCTACATTTGTCATACTGTATTTGTAACAAGTTTCGATAACGTCAGAAAAAAAAAACAAATGTTTCTCCGTTGTACAAGAGCGATGTATATTTCCCAGGGTTACAGTTCCCATGATTATCTTGTATGTATTCATGGAATTCGGCACATTTACTGACATGAGGTCAACGAGACTTTTAAAATGTTTTATACAGATCCAGAAAACAGCCAACGCGCAGAGGAAATTCCCCTCCAGGACGAGCAACGTATCACTTTTCCATTCCACTCTCGTATGAAAAGTTTAGTAAAATGTGTGGTTTCTTGTGGGCAGCGCTGGCTGAGGAGGAGGGAAAAAAATATTCACATGGCATTGTGGTTTATAACCGCTGGTAACACGGTGAATGACGTAATAGTTTTTTACTTAAAGGTGGAAGGGCCTTTGGCACACGACGCCTTCCAGATCTGCCCTGGTGTGGGGACTGTTTAAATGTGGGTAGCTAAACCCCTTTGGGGGTCTTCTGACGTAACGTCTCTGTAACGGTGAGGGAAAGCAGTTACAACCGCAAGTTGTCTCAAGGTGTGGGTGCGTCGAGAGGTGACGTGTGGTGATAGTGAGGTCTTGTAGCGACCCTGAAGACCTCCCTCACAGTGGCCAAGGTGGGGGAAGCCTAAATCTCCCAGCCGCATATTCGGGTCGATGTCTAGGACCTCCTCCTGCAGCTTGACGATAAGCTGAACCCCATCACGAAGACGGCTACTGTATCTGGGAGAGCCAGATGGCGTGCTGCTCGCCGCCGAAGTGAGGTGGTTTTGGGAAGGCTGGCGAGATCAGTGGAAATACATGTATGGTGCTGTACCGTTAATTGTTGGCGTTGCACGGTTAACCGTTGGTACCATACCGTTAACTCTTGGTGCCTTATTGGTGCCACACCGTTGACTTTTTACCGTATACTGTTACCTCTTGGTGCCTCTTCTTTCTCTGTTGGTGTCACACCGTTGACTGTTTACCCTATACTGTTACCTCTTGGTCTTGTACCGTTAACTGTTGTTGCCGAAGTATCCTGGCTGTGTAAGTGATCAGTGGGGGGGTAAAGAGGTGGTCTGTGCTTAGGTTCACTACATTGTGCATCACTATTCCCTCTGGAAATGTCTCTCTTGCCTTCACTGACCACTACACTTACTGGCTGTGAGTAAAGTGGGTAAGAAACGTGTTTCGGTGGGTCTCATTTTGTCTGGTGTTATGAACTGATGTTGCTGAAACTTCATTCCTTTTTTTTTAGCTATACTGAAAGACCAGGAAGACCTGAGGATTTGATTCCGTGTGTATGCGTTTGTGTGGTTATCATTTGTGTGTTACGCTGTGAGAGTTTTACGCTGTTCGCTTAACTTTGTACATAGGTTACCATGTCTTTACCCTTATGTGTATTCACACATTCACAAACACACAACCAAGCCTAAGTCAACCAGAGGGAGTATGAACACCTGGGTTGGTCATGTGTGTGTGTGTGTGTGTGTGTGTGTGTGTGTGTGTGTGTGTAGATTTTATTTTTTACGTTGGAGGCTCCAGCCACGGACGAAAGTCCACATCGAGGCCAAGCATTATTTGAAATATAGAAAGGATTATGAAAGGAAAAAAATAAAAGACCGACCAGGGAGAGTATCTTCGAATTCTACCTATTTGTGCTACGTGGGGGGAGGGTCTTACACTCGTGGGACCCCGTCTCTCCAACACTGTCTACTGTCTTACAGCTTCTGTATGCTGTCTACATTCACCATTTGTTCTGTCAGTTATTCTACTCGTCTACAACTCTTACAATATAAAAGTAATTCTTTACATCTTTTATTTTCTATCAAATTCCTTGATTAATTTCATGTTATATCCACTGTGTGTGCTTGTGTGTGTGTGTGTGTGTGTGTGTTTGTGTGCTTGTGTGTGTGTGTGTGTGTGTGTGTGTGTGTGTGTGTGTGTGTGTGTTTATGTGTGTGTGTGTGTGTTTATGTGTGTGTGTGTGTGTGTGTGTTTATGTGTGTGTGTGTGTGTGTGTGTGTGTGTGTGTGTGTGTGTGTGTGTATGTTAAAGTTTCTTTTCCTAGTATCGAAAGGAACCCAGATGGGTCGTGGTAATCGTCCATGTAAATGATGAACGAACCATTTGAGATTATAATTTTGTTCTCTGAGATCCCTGATGTTAGTGTGTGTATGATGTAGTCAGTCCTTGGAGAAGTATCATGGTGTCAGTACTGCTCTATATGACCATTACATATTTATGGAACTTCATTATACTACGTTTATTATGCGTTATATGAAGTTACTATTTTACGGCTTCGTGTATATAAAGCCAATGAATTTTTGTAATCATTGTTGCGTGTCATATACGCGTTTAATATATGCATATGACATATTGCCTATTGCATCATTATTTTTACGACTTAGTGTGTATGAGACTAATAATTTTGTAATATTTGTTGCTTGTCATATATGCGTATATTATATGCATATGATATACTGCTTAGTGCATCATTATTTTACAACTAAGTGTATATGAAACTGATAATTTGGTAATCTTTGTTGCTTATTATATATGCATACATCATTTGCATACGATAAAAAAATCGTGCCATGGAAAGAGAAAGTGTGAGAGACGGAGAATAGAAGACTGAAATGTAGTAAAGACGTAGTATCTGAATGAGATTACAATGGTGTTATGTTTGATGCGTTGAGTGCTGGAATCATAGTTATCAGAGATGGGTCAGTGTAAGGCGTTTAGAAGAGAAAAGTAAGGGGAAAAGATAGATTTTAGTGACGTTAAACTTACTTTGGCTCAGAAATGGATAGGCAAAAATAGACAGACAGACAGACAGACAGGGAGATTATATGGGTACTGTGATCAGCTACTGAACGAGATGAATGTTGTAGATTTGAGAGATGGACAAGAGAGGAGGTAGAGAGAGGGGAATGGGCATGCGAGATATATGGGTAAGAGAGACACAAGCAGAGAGACAGATGTATGAAGAAAGAGACAGATCGATGGATGAACTAGCAGTGGAAGAGAGAGAGAGAGAGAGAGAGAGAGAGAGAGAGAGAGAGAGAGAGAGAGAGAGAGAGAGAGAGAGACAGACAAACAGACAGACAGACAGACAGACAGACAGAGCATTAGATAAAGAGTAAAATCCAGCCGGACATACATTGCGACCCCGGGGACAAAGGCAGCAGGAGACAGACCGGGGCTCAGGCGGCCATCCAACAAGGGAGCAAATAGATCAATAAACATTGCGTGAGGGTCTCCCCCGGAGAGCAGATTACTCAATAAAAGGCCAGTAACTGTGGCGATAGACGGGGGACACATGTGCCTGAGGCAGCGGCCGACCCCTCGCCAGGCACCACAATCACTACACTTCTCCTTGGACAGACTGGATGAGAGATGTAGGAGAGCTTGAAGTTGTGGAATGGAGGTGAAGGAAAGGAAATAGACAAGATGGGATGGGGAGGTTGGAAGGCTGGGCAGGAGAGAAGGAGAATAGGGAGAAGGGTTGGAAAGGAGAGAGAGGAGAAGGAAGAAGATGAGGAGAAAGAAGAAGAGGTGATTGGACAAAGAAGACTGAAGGGGACAGAAGAAGATACATAAGAAAAATTGGATATGGGTGAGGAGTGAGTGGAACTGTGGTCAGAAAAAGTGAGAGGGAAGTGGAAAGATAGGAGAGAAAGTGGGAAGGATGAGGGAGTAGAGGGCTGGAAGCGAGAAGGGGGAGGAAGGAGACAAGAAGAGAGCAGTGACGCTTGAATAAAGTTGTAGGAGAACACTGGTACTGTACCTTAACCCTTTCAGACCCGTCAAACGTACCTCCAGGCCACACGTATATACCTCCTGCCTCAAGCAACTGCCCAGACGTTTTGGAAGGTTTATACTGTATCACAGTCGTTCATGTTGTGCACGGCCGTCGTCTGGGACTGTGTGGAGGGCGTCAACTTGTAACTGTCGGTCTACTGGGCCCGTAAGGCTGACAGTTAACTTGTTGACTGGTGAGTTGGGGAGAGAACGCACCTGTACAGTTATAGTAATATACGGTCTATATGTTAGTAGGGAGGCATGGGACAGTCACTTAGGCTTGATTACGTAGTCTGTGATACGCTGTGGCAACTGTTGATACAAGACTGTGAGCACATGAGTCCCCAAATTCGTTATCAAAGGTCTCACAGGATCACAGCAAATGCTAGAGAGTGTTTAGTGAGTCACCAAGTCTTGCCCAGAGAGACCCCCCAATCAGATTTCGTTTTACCCTGTGATCCAAGAGCTGATTGGTCGATTCGTAAGCTGCTGACAATCAAAGGGAACTCCGTCGTCTACCGCAGTGATCTAGATTGCACGTGCCGGTATTATTGACCCCCCAAATTGTGATCTTGCGGTTATCGGAAGATGGCGAAGATAACAAGCGATAACCACCGGGGGTCATCACGTGACGGATGACGACCAGGAGACGAGTCACGGAAACGAAGGTAAATAAAGTCATTTCTCCCGGGGGAAGAGAAGATGAAAAAAAGAGAATATGATTTTTTCCAGATAAAGGAAGAGGAAAAAAAGAACTTAAACCAGATATAGATAGGGAGATTATCATGAATTGTTTTGATCCAAGTGCATAAAGGAAGGAAAAGTTTTGCTTCAGGAAGGAAATTCGGGAAAGAAAAATAGTTTTCTTCGAGGTAAAGGAAGAAGACAGTATTTGTTTTGCTCCAGGAAATCAGGAGACGAATGAACATAGAGAAAGAGAGAGAGAGAGAGAGAGAGAGAGAGAGAGAGAGAGAGAGAGAGAGAGAGAGAGAGAGAGAGAAGCAGAGACTGGTTGAGAAAGAGAGACACTGAAAATTAGAAAATTACTCGACAGAGAGAGAGAGAGAGAGAGAGAGAGAGAGAGAGAGAGAGAGAGAGAGAGAGAGAGAGAGAGAGAGAGACGTGGTCCGCGTGAGGCCATGGTGGACGGTGATCGCCCTCGCTCGAACCCATATACAAGGAACACAGTCAGCGTGGCTGACCCTCACCTGCACCCAGCACCAGTAAAACAGATGCGTGTGTGCTGCTCCAGGGTTCCTGTGTGATGAGAATACATGATTGTAGGGGGAATGGATGTGTGTGTGTGTGTGTGTGTGTGTGTGTGTGTGTGTGTGTGTGTGTGTGTGTGTGTGATTACTGTTTGTGTGTTGCAGGGAAAAATTTTGACCCGTCTTTGAACCTTATATATGTGTATTGTGTGTTTACTCGTATATGTGTTCACACACACACACACACACACACACACACACACACACACACACACAACGTACACACACACACACACACACACAACGTACACACACACACACACACACACACACACACACACACACACACACACACACACAACACATACACACACACACACACGAGCCTAAGCCAGGTGTGTTGTGTGTGTCTGTGTGTCTGTGGTAATCATAATAAGCATAATAATCGAAGTTAATGAGGCTCTACACTATGTTAGGAATATACTTGATCACGCGCAAAATTGTGATCCTTTCCAACCGTATATATATATATATATATATATATATATATATATATATATATATATATATATATATATTTATTTATTATGCTCATTCGCCATTTCCCGCTTAGCAAGGTAGCGGTAAGAACAGAGGACTGAGACTTAGAGGGAATATCCTCACTTAGCTCCCTTCTCTGTTCCTTTTTTTTCTTTTGGAAAATAAGAAAAAAAAAAAAAAAGCGAAAAAAACGGGAGGGGAGGATTTCCAGCCTCCCGTTTCCTCCCTTTTTAATCGCCTACGACACGCAGGGAAGTCGTGCGAAGTATTCTTTCTACCCTATCCCCAGGGATATATATATATATATATATATATATATATATATATATATATATATATATATATATATATATACCCAAGACTAAGCTTGGTGTCCTTTTTATCGACCAACTCTTAGGAATGGATGAACAGCTGGGTTGACTGTGGATCGTTCTCATGTGCCCTACCGTCGTTCTCAAGGATCAGCTTGATTCTGTTCCAGCAGGTCCCTTGGCTCCTTTCAGCGTGACTCTTGGTTCTTGCCGATTACCACACCATATTGTGACGATGTCTGGCTCCTCTCCAGTGTGACGCCTGCTTCTAGCCTAGTATTATGTCTTGCTCCTTTTAGTATGAGACCTGGCTTTTACGTAGTGTAAGTTGAAGCCTGCCCTCTACCTAGTGTGAGCATACTTTTGAGGAGTTTGTTGTCTGGACGTGCTGGTGGACGAATGTAAAGGTTATAGACACTTTAGAGGACAAGTGTGAAGGTTGTAGACGTTCTCGCGGGCAAGTGTGAAGGTTAAGGACATTCTTGGGGCAAGTGTGACGGTTATGGACGTGTTGGAGGCCAAGTGTAAAGGTTATGTACGTGTTAGAGGGCAAGTATGAAGGTTATGGACATTCTCGGGGGCAAGAGTTAAGGTTGGAGATGTTCTCGAGGGCTAGTGTGAAAATTATGAACCCACAGATGGGCAAGAGTGAAGGGAATGGACGTTCTGGAAGACAGATTTGAAGGTAATGAGCTCATTGGTAGGCAAGTATGAGGTTGTGGAGGTACTGGAAGACAAGTGTGAAGGTAATGGTTGTACTGGAGGGCATGTGTGAAGGGTAGTGGACATACTGAAGGACATGAAGGGAATAGACTTACTGGAACGCAAGTGTGAAGAGGTTGGAGGTGCTGGAAGGCAAATATGAAAGTTATGGATGAAATGATGGGTAAATTGTGGACTATGATGGGCTGTAGTGGTTATGATGGGCAAGTATGGAAGCTATGAACTGAATGATGGGCAAGAATAAAGATTGTGAAGCTACTGATGGGCAAGTATGAGCAGCCTGGACACACTGGTTACAAAATATTGCCCCGTGTGCGAGCATGCTCATGGCCAGTTCCATGTCGTTGTCTGGGCTTCTTACATGGAAACAGGTGATTAGATATCATTCTAGGAGACACAAATAGACGTAACAACAAAATACTTAAATGTGTTCTAAATTGGGAACACACACACACACACACACACACACACACACACACATAAACAGATGATATTAAGGAAATATTGAGATCAACAGATGATATTAAGGAAATATTGAGATCAACAGATGATAAGGAAATATTGAGATCAACAAGATGATAAGGAAATATTGAGATCAACAGATGATATTAAGGAAATATTGAGATCAACAGATGATATTAAGGAAATATTGAGATCAACAAGATGGGACACCACCACGAGTGTAAAACTCACTCTCTGTACTGTGCAAATAGGCAATCACTACGTATGTGTCAGCAGAGGCGAGCCCGAAGTCGGACCCGTATAGGTTCGAATCCTTGTCGTGGCAGTCGGCCCACAGCTAGCCCGGGTGCTCATCCTCCCCTCGGGTCTGGTCGATTACTAGGTACCTTCCTTAGGCTGGAAGGTTTGTGTGTGTATGTGTACGTCCATAAAAGACATCATACATACACACACAACGTGAGTGTAACATTCACGGATGGTAATCCCTTACAAAATGACCCGGAGAGACGAAAGGTCTCCTAGATCATTACAGGAAGAAAAAAAAAAAAAGATTCTGACTTCACGACCTTTCTAGATCTCGGTCAAGAATAGACACGAATGACACGTCAAATGGGAGACCTTTCGGGTGAGTGACGGGTCGCGGCGAGGTGTCCACTCTGTGATGGTAACCTTCGCTGTGTTTACCGTCGCCGTCACTCGACATAAAAGATTTTCAGTCTACGACCGACTTACTTCTCCCTAAAATGTCATATATATCGGTTAAATACCCGGGGGTTTGTGCACTATTCAGGATCCAGTAGTTTGAGGAAGAGGGAGAGAGTCGGTCTTGCCATTAGATCCGTTTGGGAAGTTGGTGGGGTAAACTGGATTTGTTTGCGATTGGGTCGTAATGTTTAGGTTACTTTTGTTCTTTAGAATGTTCGCCTGGCGTATTATAATTACTATCTACTCATATTTCAGGGTCACTGTAGTATTTCTGTATTATACCAGACTCAGCTGTGGGTCACTGTATTATTTATGTATTGTACCAGACTCTGCTGTGGGTCACTATTATGTATATTATGTAATATACCAGACTCGGAAGTGTTATGTATATTGAGGTAAGTGTTTCCCAAATGGCGTCCTAGCTACGTCTCTTTGTTGTATATCAACTGACTTATATTTCTTTCTTGTATCTCCTCTGACGATGTGATTATTACGCGAAAGTGCACTTGAGAACTTATCGTTTTTCATTTTCCCCGTGGATTCATGGGAATATATATATATATATATATATATATATATATATATATATATATATATATATATATATATATATATGTGTGTGTGTGTGTGTGTGTGTGTGTGTGTAACAAAGATCATGTCAGAATAAAGAAAATTAAGTTACAGAGAAAAGAGAAGAATAAAGTTAGACTTGATCACAACCTTTTAACGTTTTTGAAACAGATTGATGGCGGTTCTTCGGGAGATGTAGGGATACAGGAACCAGAGGACATTACCTGAAGTAAAACAATATCTTTTTTAAGGTTAAAGGATGTAAATGAGTACTTTTATAGCGTAAGAGTGGTGCGTGAATGGAACAGAGTGACTGAGGACATAGCTAGAGCAGATGGGATACATGAGTATAAGAAATGGTATGATTGGAGAGAGCGTTTAAGAGTTAGGGGCCCCACAAGTGTAAAACTCTCTCCCCGTACAGTAAGGATAGGTCCTTAATCTCCTCTTGTCCTCCTCCTTATCATGTACCCCCCCTCCTCCCCTAGAGAGAAAAGCTGACACCTTATTTATTCAGTAAACTTTGTTTCCTCAACTCCATTGATTATAGGAGCATTTTCCCAGGTCTTTATCATTTTCTACCAATCCATCAGCATTTGTGTACAGTAATCTCGAATAACATTCCTGACCTCTCTGCAGCACTGGCTGGGGTTGTCCGTTCTCTTGCCTCATTTGGTGTCTTCTGTTTGTTGCCTTTTGACTATTTTTTGCCCCCGTGATTTTTCACGCTGGATGACTACTATACTGAACTCCACCTTGTGTGTGTGTGTGTGTTTATGTGTGTATGTTAGATTTAGAGGATGATTCGGCAGACCATTGCGAAAAGAAAGGTCATAAACTGAAAGGGTTTGTGGAATTACCCGTTTGTACGGAAATGGGTAGGAATTCTTACACTGGTGGGACACCATCCCTTTGTGTGTGTGTGTGTGTGTGTGTGTGTTGCTAGCGTGCACTAGACCCCCGACTCCAGTTCGGTAAACTGATGCAGTATGAACTTTTACACAGACCACGAGGAGTCAAGCCAAAACTTTTTCTCTCTTCCTTGAACTTATGTCATCATAAGACTCGCCCAAGACATCTAGCTTGGGGACGACGAAGCAGTCATCTCCGCTCCACTTTCATGAGTTTCGTTAATACGAAGAAATACATAAGCCCAGTAACTTCCCAAGGCCAAAGCTGTGCCGAGGATTGAATGGCTCGGCGCGCCTTTTGGATGACTGAGGCATAGGGCGGCAGTGGACCAAGTAGAGCGCTTTAGAGGCGTTGAGCTACGTATGAATATTTGACGTCATCTTTCACCTCCGGTGGAATCTTGATTACTGCACATGTCTAGTGCCACGAGGGCTCAGTTCTCATCACAGGATAATATATATATATATATATATATATATATATATATATATATATATATATATATATATATATATATATAGTTTATCCCTGGGGATAGGGGGTTAAGAATACTTCCCACGTATTCCCTGCGTGTCGTAGAAGGCGACTAAAAGGGGAGGGAGCGGGGGGCTGGAAATCCTCCCCTCTCTTTTTTTTTTTTTTTTAATTTTCCAAAAGAAGCAACAGAGGGGGCCAGGTGAGGATATTCCAAAAAAGGCCCAATCCTCTGTTCTTAACGCTACCTCGCTAACGCGGGAAATGGCGAATAGTTTAAAAGAAAAAAAAGAAAAGATATATATATATATATATATATATATATATATATATATATATATATATATATATATATATATATATATTCCTATGAGTCCACGGGGAAAATGAAACACGATAAGTTCCCAAGTGCACTTTTGTGTAATAATCACATCATCAGAGGAGACACAAGAGAGATATATAAGCCAGTTGATATACATCGAAGAGACGAAGCTAGGACACCATTTGGTAAACATGTGATTGTCCAAAACATACAACGAGCGTTCATAAACTTATCGTTTTACAAATTTTATCAACAATAAAGTTAGCTAATTTGTATAGACCATCACTAATATTAAGATTATAATTCTTTGTGTATTTGATAATAGAAGATTCAGTGATATTTCTCGTGGTAATAGAGTTGGAGTTGATAACTGAGATGGCATTACTCCAGTCAGTACAATGATCATAGTTTTTTAACGTGATTAAACAAGGCATTTGATTCTTGTCCCGTTCTTATACTATATTTATGTTGCTGAAGTCTAACAGAAAGATCCTTACCAGTCTGCCATCTCAGTTATTGACTCTAACTCTATTACCACGAGAAATATCGTTGAATCTTCTATTATCAAATACACAAGGAATTATAATCTTAATAGTAGTGATGGTCTATACGCAGACATATACATACGTACACATGTACATATTCATACTTGCTTGCCTTCATCCATTTCTGTCGCTACTCCGCCCCACAGGAAAACAGCATCGCTATCCCCTGCTATAATATGATATTGGAAAAGGTCAGAATTGAGCGCGTGATCAAGTGAATTCCCTCTAATCCACGGGAACCCAAATGCACTTTCGTGCAATGGTACAAGAAAGAAATATAACAGTCAGTAACAGGCAGTAACCTAGTAAAACTCATTCGTAATAATACGAAATTTCTCCTTATGTCTCTATTTATGAGTCACTAGGATCCATCTGCTCAGTTTCAGAACACGTAATAAATAAATAAGCTTGACGTACCAATACCCTCCCCTCTGTCCTGACATCCCCAGATGATCAGCATCACAAAGTCTGCTTCCCACAAGCCGGATATTATGTATAGGTTTTTTGTTGTTGTGTTTTTTTCTACTCGTGAGCAGCTTTTTTTCTTATCATCTACAGGGGTTTT
The DNA here is from genome assembly GCF_036320965.1 of Panulirus ornatus. Taxonomy (NCBI): domain Eukaryota; kingdom Metazoa; phylum Arthropoda; class Malacostraca; order Decapoda; family Palinuridae; genus Panulirus; species Panulirus ornatus. Next base: position 15,532,353 of record NC_092261.1, on the reverse strand, counting down.
ATACGCCCTGGTGTAAAGTATTTCTCAGCCATTAAAAGATGGCTGTAGAGTGTGATCAAAAACCATTTATCTCATTAATTCTCCAAGCGTTCTTCAGCCGTCAACTGTAATATTGCTGTTGTCTCCCTTACTCTACAAGAATTGTTTTGGCCACTGTTTCGCCATCTTCATTTGTCTGCTCCCTTGGTTGGCTTGGACGCGAGCCACGCGGTTGGCTGCTGCTTCCCACAGTTTCTGTGTGGGGATAGTCTACTCGAGAATTGACCGTTATGGTTACTCAGTCTCTCGAACTGTTAAGCTTTGGAATTCCCTTCCGCTTTTTGTCTTTCGTCTTCGTATAGCCTCTCCACCTTTAAGAGTCAGGTCTGCAGACACCAGCAGAGCCAGGGATAATATTTACTCTCTTTTTCTCCCACTTTATTTCTTTCACCCGAGATGGTCTTTCACCCGCGCCGTTTGGGTCACTGCATGATGAAAAAAAAAAGTTAAGGAAAGGGACGCGATCTGGGAAAAAGGGCAGATGAGAGTTGGAGTGAGCGAGTATCGGTAAATCTCTAAGAGAACAAGAAAATGTCTTCAAACGGATGTTAATAGTGTGAGGAGAACAGTAGAACAAGTAGAAGTACCAGGGGAAGGGGGCTGATGGGGTAAGGGATAACAGAGATGAGGTGGAAAGGAGATAGAGTGAATATTCTGAAGGACTGTTGAATGTGTTCGATGATATGGAGGCAGACGTGGGTGGGGTGTCTTGGACGTGAAGGTATGCGAGAGAACATGGCGAGTGGCAACACCATTTTAACCTAAAGCTCCGACAATTATGCAAAAGATCGTATGATGTAAGCGAACCGTCTACTGCTGCTGCCGTGGCATTGGGCGAGCTAATGACCGACCGGTGAAGGTCCAGTATCTCATAATGCAAGATCCCGATCGATGCTCTGGTCGGTAGTCGTAAACCTTGGCACTCAAGAAGTTAAACGCATTCAGACTTGTTGATAATGACACATTTTCGAAGCTGAAATAATTCCTGTTTTCTTTTAGTTGTGCTGACGCAGGGTCGGTCAAACAAGTTATCTGTTCCATAGGTAGAGTTTTTATATTCCTTGTAGTACTGACAGTAGCGTTGTTATAAGCGATCGCTGGTTCATATCTTGGGTAACTGGCATAGTTATGCGAGAGAAAACGAATGAAAATAATCCGAAGAGTATGTGTTGCGTGGCAGAGAAAATATCAGAGAAAATATCAAGCGTAGGCTTTGATAAGCGTTGAGTTCATTCCAACTAAAGCAACACTGCTTCAGCAACACTGCTTCAGCCTTCGTCAGGTGTCTCGAACCCCAGTCTTTGAATCGCGGACGATTGGGAAACATAGATTACAGTTACTTTCCCAAAAATAAAAAGATCGATTCATTAACGCTCACGTACATATTGAACTATTGGGAAAACAGATAATTATAACGTAAGCACGAGGAGGCGAAAATCCAATCAGCTTCTCTACCTGGACCAACTGTCGAACAATTCCCGAAGCTTCGACTTCATTCTGCGTGACTCCGCCCACGTCCTCTCCGCCGCTCCTCCTCCTCATTAGCGAGCCAGCAGCCCCGCACACACACCTACCCTCCTGCCCTTCAAGAGATGAATTTCCAACCTCATTTAATGGTCTGGCTCTCACTCGCATTATCTTCCAGCTGGATATCATTAACTGGAGGTAATGCCTGATGGCAAATTATGGAACGATATATGAGTAAGCTGGAGCCAGACTTGTGTTTGAGAGATATCCGTAAACATTAGAACTAATGATGACCTTTGAATATACCTCTATGATGTATAAATTATTCGCGGTGTCTGACCCGTTAACTCCTGAATCTTGTATACGTCAAGTATCATTAATGAAAGAGGTGGAGAGACCATGTTGCTGGTCATTAAGAGGTAAGCTTGAATTAGCTTCTATTGCTATGGTTATGCCACAGTTTTAGCCGTTATTGCAAACTGATTAGTATTATCTGATATCCTGTTGGTATAATGATTATTCTCATTATCGTGCCCGTAATTACCTGCTTGTGTGGTGTTGGTGCTCTCATTTTATAGCTTTAGGATTTATTTCGTTTTGTTTTTTTGTGCGTTGGAGGCTCCAGTCACGGACAAAAAGCCCACTTCAAGGCCGGGCCGTAATTGAAATATAGATATGATTATCAAAGGGTATCAAAGGGCAAAAGAAAAGGGAAAGTATTTACGAATTTTGAAGGAAGTGAGAAAAAAAGACTGTCTTTTAATATGAGCCAGGTTATAGGTATTGGGAAAGCCTTGGGAAAGATATGAGGTAGAGAGTTCCAGAGCTTCGAGGTGTAAGTAAAGAAACAGTTATCAAAACGACCCACCCTTGAGTTGCCGATGGCCACACAGTAATCATTTGACGCAGCAGCTTGCTGAGTATTGCGTGATCTAGCTAGTGGTGAGGGGACACAAGCAGCCAGCTCTCAGGAGCAAAAACCAAAATAATACCTATAGAAGAGGGAAAGTGAACCAGCATTGTGCCATAGGGTAAGAGGGTCGGGTTTGGAAATTAGCCTGGTAGAGTTTATTTAAGTACGTGACGTTTAACGTCGACCGTAATATTACGGTAAAGCTTTTAAAGAGTTGTAGGTAATACCCTTAGATTAGATATCCCGGCCTTAGACTTAAAATTTAGGTGGGTCTTGTCAAAGGCCAAGC